>NC_090224.1:29558203-29670703 GCF_024489055.1 Chanodichthys erythropterus | reverse complement strand
TGTTTTACTAGTTTGTGTTAGTGTTTCTGATAAACATTAGCGTTAGCACATGGGCACTAACAGTTACACCCAGGTAAAATTCGTCGAGTCTTACCCGGGCCGTGACTTTATACACCGTGTAGCCTTTCTTGTGTGTCGTAGGGTCGGTGACCGTGTAGAATCGCACAATTTCGTCTTTGTTCCGCGCGGAGATCATACTGAGACAAGCAACGCCATAGCAGGACAATTACCCGTACAAGAGATGGCAGAGCTACAGCTGAGCTCATGAATAATAATCAGGCCGTGCTGACGTTGCGTGGTAACCTTCCGGGGAGCGTCAAATACATGGCAAGTTACTTTAAAATTTAAAGAGATAGTTCACTTAAAAATGAAAATTCTGTCATCATTTACTCGCCCACAAGATGTTCCAAAACTGTATCGATTTCTTTCTTCCTATGAACACAAAAGAAGATATTTTTAAGAATGTCGGTAACTGCAAAGAGCTGATGGGCCCCATTGACTTCCATAGTATTTTCCCCCATACTATGGAAGTCAAATGGGGTCCATCAAATATTTGGTTACCCATATTCTTCAAAATATCTTCTTTTGTGTTCAGCAGTATTTAAGGAAAATGTGTGTTTCACTACTACACTAGTTAATACTTATTCAAAACAATAACTTCAGCAGGGTTTGTACATGTATTTTCTGTTTATTTTGATAAATAACTTAAAGGAAATGTATTTTTGTTTAATAAATATACTGTCATTAAAATATGTTCCTTTAAAAATAGACAGCAAACAGATATTTCAAAACTTAAGATTCTGAAAACTTTGAAGGAGATCCCATAAAAAATGTAATTACGGTAGAAACAATATACAAACCAAAAAAGTTGGGACACTGTACAAATTGTGAATAAAAACAGAATGCAATGATGTGGAAGTTTCAAATTTCAATATTTTATTCAGAATACAACATAGATGACATATCAAATGTTTAAACTGAGAAAATGTATCATTTTAAGGGAAAAATAAGTTGATTTTAAATTTCATGGCATCAACACATCTCAAAAAAGTTGGGACAAGGCAATCCATGGCATCCCCTCTTCTTTTTATAACAGTCTGCAAACATCTGGGGACTGAGACAAGTTGCTCAAGTTTAGGAATAGGAATGTTGTCCCATTCTTGTCT
This sequence comes from Chanodichthys erythropterus, assembly GCF_024489055.1. Taxonomy (NCBI): domain Eukaryota; kingdom Metazoa; phylum Chordata; class Actinopteri; order Cypriniformes; family Xenocyprididae; genus Chanodichthys; species Chanodichthys erythropterus. Next base: position 29,669,537 of record NC_090224.1, on the reverse strand, counting down.
AATACGCTTTTAGTTGCTTATCTGGTTTAGGTCTTCTTTGTCACATCTTCCTCTTTATGATGCACCAAATGTTTTCTATGGGTGAAAGATCTGGACTGCAGGCTGGCCATTTCAGTACCCAGATCCTTCTTCTACGCAGCCATGATGTTGTAATTGATGCAGTATGGGGTCTGGCATTGTCATGTTGGAAAATGCAAGGTCTTCCCTGAAAGAGACGATGTCTGGATGGGAGCATATGTTGTACTAGAACTTGGATATACCTTTCAGCATTGATAGTGACTTTCCAGATGTGTAAGCTGCCCATGCCACACGCACTCATGCAACCCCATACCATCAGAGATGCAGGCTTCTGAACTGAGCGCTGATAACAACTTGGGTTGTCCTTGTCCTCTTTAGTCCGGATGACATGGCGTCCCAGTTTTCCAAAAAAGAACTTCAAATTTTGATTCGTCTGACCACAGAACAGTTTTCCACTTTGCCACAGTCCATTTTAAATGAGCCTTGGCCCAGACAAAAATGCCTGCGCTTCTGGATCATGTTTAGACATGGCTTCTTTTTTGACCTATAAAGTTTTAGCTGGCAGCGGCGAATGGCACGGTGGACTGTGTTCACTGACAATGTTTTCTGGAAGTATTTCTGAGCCCATGTTGTGATTTCTTTTACAGTAGCATTCCTGTATGTGATGCAGTGTCGTCTAAGGGCCCGAAGATCACAGGCATCCAGTATGGTTTTCCGACCCTTACACACAGAGATTGTTCCAGATTCTCTGAATCTTTGCATGATATTATGCACTGTAGATGATGATAACTTCAAACTCTTTGCAATTTTTCTATAAGAAACTCGCCGCAGCATTGGGGGAATTGGTGATCCTCTGCCCATCTTTACTTCTGAGAGACACTGCTACTCTGAGAGGCACTTTTTATACCCTTTCATGTTGCCAATTGACCTAATAAGTTGCAAATTGGTCATCCAGCTGTTCCTTATATGTACATTTAACTTTTCCAGCCTCTTATTGCTACCTGTCCCAACTTTTTTGGAATGTGTAGCTCTCATGAAATCCAAAATGAGCCATTATTTGGCATGACATTTCAAAATGTCTCACTATAAACATTTGATATGTTATCTATATTCTATTGTGAATAAAATATAAGTGTAGTAATGTTCAGAGTTCGTAGGGAAGGAAGAGGACAAGAGTGGGCTTTTGACTGCTTGACTAGCTTTATTCAGTGTATAAAAATATCCAACAAAAGACTGTGCAATGCACAACAACAAAAAAAAAAACAATCCACAACAGGGCTTCACTCCAACGTCGGTATAATCATTCCACAATAGGGCTTCATTCCAGTGCTGTTGTCGTGCTCAGCATCTCAGTCAGTAGTCCCTCTCTCTCTTACACACTCCTGCTTCTCCTGCCGTTTTATCCTGTCTCCGCGCCAATTACTGGAATGAGAAACAGGTGTTCGTGATTTACATTTAATCCGCTCGCTTACCACGTGTCTCCCGACGCTCTCTCCAGTTGCAGACCTCTGAACCACGCGCCCCTCGCCACATACCCCCACTGCCCAACTCAGGTCGGGGAGCAATCCTGGGTAAAGGCCTGCTGTAACAGCTATGTCCACTGGACCGTATCTGGTGCATCCTTTTTAGTTAGATCAGTCAACGAGCTGGTGAGGTTCGAATAATTAGGTACAAACCTTCTATAATATCCCGCCAGCCCGAGGAACTGTCTAACCTCCTTTGTGGTCTTGGGGCGTGGACAGGTCGCAATCGCTGACCTTTTAATCTTTATCAATTTGGGGATGCACCTGTCCATGCCCCAAGTGGAAGCCCAGATACCTTACTTCCACGCGCCCAATCGCACACTTCTTCGTGTTGGCCGTGAGCCTGGCCCCTCTCAGCGATCTCAGGACGGCCCTCAAATGCTGCATATGCCGCTGCCAGTCATTACTGAAGATAATAATATCATCCAGATAGGCAGCAGCATATGCACCATGGGGCTGAAAAATTTTATCCATGAGACGCTGAAAGGTAGCCGGTGCCCCGAACAGCCCGAACGGAAGTGTAACGAATTGGTGTAATCCGAACGGCGTCGTGAAAGCTGTCTTTTCTTTGGATAATGACGACAAGGGGATCTGCCAATATCCCTTTGTTAAGTCCAGTGTCGAATAAAATTGAGCCATACCAAGCCGGTCAAGCAATTCGTCCACCCGCGGAATTCCCACGGAGAGGAGCAAGAGTTGCGTTTGTAGAGTGTGTTTGTCGCCATGTCGTCGAAACTGTGTTTTTTTCATCCCGCAGTCCAATCACCTTTGTTTGGCCTTCCCAGGAATGCTGTACTTAGAGATCAATGGTTACCATTTATGTTTAACTCGGTTCCGAAAATTATAATTGTGGTATCCTTACTGCAATAGTTAATGTTGGACTGCAGTGCACATAATGGCCACAAGAGGGGACTATGTTTATGTATATGGCTGTTTTCCGTATGAGGTACTCTTCTGAGTGAGTGCTAACGTTGTACATTTTCTGTCGCTGCTTGTGGAGATTAAAGAGTTCAGTCTCTCGGGAATTATTGTCTTTTGTGTTCATTCACAACACCACAATAATCCACATGTAAAACTATGTGCAGCACACGTTATGGTAAGAGGCATGACCTTTCCGGGCAAGGTGCGCTCTCTATTGCTGCGTTCACGTCACCTCGTATTTACCGGATTCTTGAAATGACAACACGTGACATTATATTCGGAGCTGTTCATGTCCTTTTGGTCCTTGGACTGGGAATTATGCGTTTCCATGGCACCACTATCAACGCCTAAATGAATCTACAGCGGTCAGGTGGTACAGCGGCCACGTGGTACATGTGGGAGCTTTCAGAAAACTCCCAGCTGACAAGCTGTAATTACGAGCTCTACGAGGACGTGAATGCTTTTTACAAGCAGGAATATCATAACTACAGGAATTACGAGGCCGCGTGAACGCACCTTATGGCTCTGGGTGTGCTAAGCTGTTGTCGAATCACAACACAGGAACCGCTGGCACAGTCAGAACTCGTTACGTATTTCCGAAGGAGGGACTTCATAGAACAAGGAAGTCATCAGCCCGTTTTTATGACAGTGGAAACAGCGCGGTATACAGATAAGTAAATTATGTGAAAAATACTGGGGTTTTTTTACACGCGAAACATGAACACATGTTATATTGCACACTATAAACACAATCAAAGCTTCAAAAAAACACGAAAAACGGGACCTTTAAAAGAACAAGAACAATTAAAAAAGCAAGAAATTTACAAGACAAACTCATTTTCTCTCATTTTCCAAAAAATGGTCATTATTTTTCGAATATTTCCAGGTTTTCCACGACACGTAGGAGCCATGTTTGAAATGTGAAATGTTCATGATAAAATACAGGCTACAACTTCTTCAATGAATTACAAACCTTAAAATAGAAAAAAATAAAGCATGTGTACGTCTGGGACAATACTCTCAATGTGTATAATGTGCAAATAATGTTGTAACAAACTGCACAGGGACACGAAGGTAGAGGATCCAAATGCAGGTTTTTGTTTAAAGGGTAATCCACACTTGAGGTCAAAAACAGGCAGAGGGTTATGAATTCACAGGAAGGCAGTCCAAACAAACAACAATGCAGAAACACAGACAGACAGGGAAATCCAGGAAACAGGCAAAGATCAAAACCAAGAATACAGGAACAAATTATAGAATGCTCAGAATTGCAGTTGAACACTAGACAAGACTTCGCAGGGAATGGATGAGTAAACGAGGCTTATATAGGCAGAGTGAACAAGGCTAATGAGCTAAAAAGGTGGCGTGGTTCAATGAGTGTCCATGATAACAAACAAGTGAACGGAGTGGCAGGGAAACATGAGGTGAACAAACAATGGAGACACATGGAACACAAACAGGGATCGTGACATAGCCCCCCTCCTTAAGGTCCTTTCACACTGGACGTGATTTTGATGCGTGAATTATTCGCGCAATGGTCTTATTTTTTGATCAGCTGTTTGTGTAATGAGTGCTTCCACACTGAACGCGAATGTGCTGCTGCGAAAAAACTACGTTTATTTTTTTCGCTTCGATGTCGATTTTTTTTTACTTTCGATGTGACAGAAAAGGCTTCAACCAATCAAATACATGGAAACAAAGGTGACGTCACAGCAACAATGACATATCATCTGCTATCTTGTGTGTCGACACATCCCGTTTTGTTTGACCAAACTAAAAAAAACTACAAGGACAACGATATGAAAGACAATGTGTGGCATAGCATTGCCAACCAACTCGGCTATCACCATTGTAAGTATGTTGTTTGATACACTGTAAAAAATTACCGTGATTTTAACAGTAAAAGACTGTAAAAATGCTGCGGTGAAAAACTGTTAATTGGTTTACAGAAAGTTTCCGTACTATATACGGTGAATAACTGTAATAGATCTAACGGTACATTTAATGTAATTTTACAGTAAAATACCGTTAAATTCACAGTTTTTGGAAGTGAAAAATAACAATTCATTGTAAAATTTACAGTGAAAAACCGTAAATTGACATTCCCACAATTCCCTGCGTGACACTTGACATTTTATATATTTTTGTTGAAATAACTCTGTTTCTTCTTAGTTTTTCTCATTTTTTTCTAATCAGTTATGTACATTAGGTTTTTATGTTACATCTAATGTTGTTAAATTAATGTTTATTGCATTTTTAAAATTTCATGCATCTTACCATGATGGTGTTTAGTGTGTGTGTGAATGACACTGTGTGCACCTTCTATATATGAGTATTGTCCTCCTCAGTCTGTGGAAAAGCTGCTTGTGATGAACTTTGATTCATCATGTGACTCTTATCACCACTGTGTTTGGTGACTGTCAGTGTATTATAAAGATACAAAACAGATATTAGTACTTCATTAGGTTGGTAAATTAACATTAGGTCAGTTAATGAAATATGTTATTTTACCGTAAATTTTACTGGGATTTTTTTTTACAGTGTACTGAAATCCAATGTTATATATGTTATAATGAAATATACATTGTGGCGACCAGGGCGGGCGACAGCCGTGAGGGAACGGCGCGAGGCCGGTGGCGCAAGTGTTAATGAGCTTCACCTGGGAGGCGTACTGGCCTTGAGTCCCTCACGGAGGAGCTCCGGGAGCATAAAAGGAGGAGCGACTACCGTGGAGGACGAGAGAGGACCAGGCCTGGACTTTATTTTATGTTTTATTATGTTTGTGTGGCCGGCAGACGTCCGCGAGGGTCTGCCGGCATTACTTTCGTTTTGTTCTATGTTTATTTTGAATTAAAAGTTTTGTTGAATGTTCGCCGGTTCCCGCCTCCTTCTTCCCACATCTACTAACCTTGTTACATACATATTTAAAATGTAAAATTCACATGTAACTCCGTAAGTATGTTTACGGTTTGATGTCATTTTTACAGTATTGTTCTGGTAACCACAGCTGCCGGTATTTTTCCGTAGAAACAACAGGATTTTTTTTACAGTGTAGTTATTTGTCATTGTGTACCCTTGTGGAAAAAAAGTGCACTTTAGTATACTTTTATAAAGTGTACTTATTGCAAAAATAATATACTTTAAAAGAGCACACTTAAGTGTGAATTAAATGTAATGTTTTCATCGCTTAAGTGCATTATATCTGTACTTAATTTCAAATATATCACATATTAAGTTCATATTAAATGCAATAAGTTGAACTTAAGAGTGATTTTTTTGAACAACTTAAGTGGTACTTTAATACAACTTTATGACAACCTTCGTAATTGCTTCTAGTACCTTTAAAATATAGTTGAAGTGCACTGCCCAATGCACTAACAAGCAATTAATGTGAACTAAAATATATTTTAATATCAGATATCAATACACTTAAGTGTGAATTAAATGTAATGTTTCATCCGCTTAAGTGCAATCTATTTGTAATCAATTTCAAATATATCACAGATTAAGTTCATATTAAATGCAATAAGTTGAACTTAAGAGTGATTTTTTTGAACAACTTAAGTGGTACTTTAATACAACTTTATGACAACCTTCGTAATTGCTTCTAGTACCTTTAAAATATAGTTAAAGTGCACTGCCCAATGTACTAACAAGCAATTAATGTGAACTAAAATATATTTTAATATCAGTTATCAATACACTTAAGTGTGAATTAAATGTAATGTTTTCAGCCGCTTAAGTGCATTCTATTTGTAATTAATTTCAAATATATCACAGATTAAGTTCATATTAAATGCAATAAGTTGAATTTCTGAGTGATTTTTTTAAAGCACTTAAGTAGGACTTTAATACAATTTATGTACTTCAAAATATGGTAAAAGTATACTTCAGAATGTACTGACAAGCAATTAATGCAAACTTAAATATACTTTAATGTAATTTACATGTACAGTATTATATAATTTAATACATTTGCAATTACATTTTTTGTACATATAATAATGAAGTTACAATTTAGTATATTTCAAAATATTACAATCAACACAAATGCAAATTGAAACCCTCTACATTTACTGACAAAATAATCTCTAAAACAAATGCACAAAAACCTTTTTGTTGATGCACAAGAAAAACCCAAGAAACACTATACACAATCACAAACAATTACAACACTTTAACTCTTATTTAGAAAGAGTCTGGAGGACAGTGAGGCTTATATGCACTATAATTTTCTCCATCACATACAAAGGTACCTAAACCTACCATCACAATCTTTCTGCATTTTTACATTTTCAGATAAAATCATTCTGTATAAGATGATAAATAAGATAACACCCATGAATTAATACAAACAAAATGTAAAGAAAAGATTCAAAACTTTGGGTAACACTACAATAATTTTCTATTAGTTAACTACTTTAGTTAACATGAACTATGAATGAAAAATACTTTAAGCATTTATAAATCCTAGTTAATATTACGTATGCATTATTAAAATCAAAAGTTGCATATGTTAATAGATAATGCACTGTAAACTAACAGGAACAATAACTATACATTTTATTAACTTGAGAAAAAAAAAAATTATTGCCTAATGTTAACAAATATTGATAAATACTGTAAAAAAAAAAGTCAATGCACATAGTTAGATAATGTTATCTAATATATTAATTGATGTTAACAAGCAAGACCTTTTGTAAAGTGTTACCTTTTGTAAACCTTGTTACTTATAAGCTCTGCAACCCTTACTAGCACAAACATTAAACAGGACAAAAAGGTTTCTTCTAAAATCTTACTCCAGCATTACAGTGAATGTAATTTTGAAAAGAAAAAACAAAACAAACAAAAAAACAATGAATTCCAAAGACACAAAAACAAGAAAACCAAAATTGTCTGTCACCACCTTTTTTTAAGTTGTATGAAAAAGTGTCAATGTCCCAGAAGCTCTTCATCGGCAGAAAACCTTAAATGTCCATGAAGCTGCGAACCACCTCTACACAGTATGCATAAATGAACATGTTCCAAAGAGGCAAGAAAGTAAAAAAAATAAATACCTGGAGCAAAAAAACAAACAAAAAAGAAGTTTGAAGAGTCAGTCCATTATTATAATTGGTTCAATCGAATGAAATCAATAGATATAGATATATATACAGAATTCCAAAGTTTATATACACCTTTGTAGGTTTGAAAATAATAAAAACCCATTTGGTATTCCCTAAAGGCAAAGAGTTGCTGATAGTGATTGAAGCCTGTGGCCAAGATGTTTACTGTGTACTGATAATGTCCTCCACTTTAATACCAGTTACAGTGTGAAATAAATATGAATGAACATCTGAAGGTATGTTACAAGATACAGTACAACTGATCCATAACACGTCACATTTAATCGCTCAATCAGTGTTTCAACGCGTGGAAAGACGTCAATAAAACAGCTTGTAAACAATGTCATGTAACATCACATTTACTTCAGAAAAATCATATTCAGCATAAACTCATTAGTCAGCTATAGAGAGGAGCGTTCTGCTAATTATATGCACCACGTTACATATTCATTATAATTTTATTTTAAATATTTTTTTTTATAATTAATTTATGTATTTAATGATTGAATACATAATTTATGACAGCTACAATTTAAATGTTTATATTTCAAAAAACAATTTAGAGTAGAAATATGATTATGTAATTCTAAAGTTTCTAATTCTTAATCATAACTTTATTATAAAACAAACAAATCATACAAATTAGCATTGTATTTGTTTCTTTATTTAGTACTTCCCTGATGAAGCAGTTTATTCTGCAAGGTGTAAGTAAACTTTTGACCGCAACTGCATCATCCAAGATGAATTACCTCACAGAGAGAAGCTCCTTCACATTTCCCACAAACACCAGGATTCCAGTGACCACACCATCTTCACTGACACTGGCCTTTCAAAATAGAGAACATTTTTATAAACATTTTTATACTTTACAAGGAATTAAACATAACTTTATCAATTACACAAATATAGATAAATAACCCAAGGCCCAAGCAAATTGAGGGGTTTTGCTTTGAAAATAATTATATAATAATATCATTCTATATAAATATAAATATATAATGATTAGATGGGGATTTGTAAGTGCACAGGTGAGAATTTATTACTTGCAAACAGAAAAGATTCAAAGCATTTAAAAGCTATAAGGACAGTTGATGGCAGTGTTTTAGCTTAATTAATGGAAAAACATGGAACATCACCTCATCAATACAGGTCTTTGATTCCACACAGCTTGCACTGTATCTCCAATAACAAATCTGTACTGATCCTACAAAATGAATATATATAAAACAACAGATAAGCACAAAAATATTACATATTACAAACACAAACAGTAATTGAACAACTAACTTTTCAAATGCAAAAAGAAAAATAGATTATAAGCATTAATGGTGGTTATAATAGCGATTAAATGTATATAATTGTCTTTAAATGTTACAAGATCAGATCTTTGAATTTAGTTCTGCAAATTTAACTTAAAGTCATTTAAAATGATTTAAAAAGTCAGAGTTCAGTGTTCTTTAAACACGCCCACACACGCGACCACGTTCATATTGTATAAGAAATTATTATAATGCAATCATAAATAAATTACAGGAAACATGATTAATTCACCTCCATATTGCGATTAAACTAAATAATTTACACTCATAAGAACTGCTATGTTCCGGTGAAAAAATAAAGATAAAGGGAGCATATATCAAGATACTTACTTGCTTCTTTATTTGTAATACATAACGTCTCATTTGTAGTCATCCAAACGTGCGCTCTTTTGTTTTCTTCTTTGATCAGCAAAGTTGCCTCGCGCATCGCGATCACAGAAAGATGGCTGAAGGTGCATTTTTCAAACTCTGGTGAAGTAATGCGCCGTCATGACGTAGTATTGTGGCGCATGCGCATGATTAAATTTGTTCAAGTTTTAAGTTTTTCTAATTCATTGTTGTAGTTAGACTGTAAGTTTACAGAACGTGACTCATTCACCTATCTGAAATTAAATAATTTTATAGTTTAGTCTGATTAAAATTAAATGTATTTTTACTGAATATGAATTCAAATTATTTTTTAGATCTGTTAAACTTTTGCTTGCAATTAAATAGGTTTAATCAACTTAGAACAACAATGATATTATAAGTATTATACAGATATGTAAAGTACAGCACTGTTGCATTAAGTATCACAAATACAGCACTCCGTAAAAAAAACAAATAAATAAATAAATAAAAATAAAAAAAATTTATGTCAAATATTATGTAGAAAACTGACACTAGTCGAGTTTAGAGCAGGAGCTGGTGATAAAAATTTCAACAATAAGTTGTACAGGATTATACACTGTAGAAGCAAGTGTTTTGAAATTCAGAAAAATAAATTTCAAGTGTATTAATGCACACAGTATTTATCAAAGACTAAGCACATTTAAAATACATTAACAAATGTCATCTTGGACAACACACTTAAGTTGAAATTAAAATAAATTATTTTATTTTATATTATGTGCTTTAATATATGTCAATACATCAGAATAAGTTTACTTATTTAAAACACTATAAAGTCATAATTAGGTAAAAATTAAGTGCATTTTTAAAAAGTGCTCTTAAGCATGTTTAGAAATATTGTCATGAAAGTGTACTTTCTTCAAGTACAACTTAATAAGTCATTGTTACAAAGTGCATTTTTAAAAAGTGCACTCAAGTGTGTTATTAAACATTGTCATTAAAGTTTACTTTCTGTAAGTACAATTAATAAGTCATTATTACAAAGTGTATTTTTAAAAAGTGCACTCAAGTGTGTTAGTAAATATTGTCATTTAAGTGTACTTTCTTTAAGTACAGCTTAATTTGACATTATTACAAAGGGCATTTTTAAAAAGTGCACTCGAGCATATTAATAAATATTGTCATTTAAGTGTACTGTCTTTAAGTACAACTTAATTTGACATTATTACAAAGTGCATTTTTAAAAAGTGCACTTAAGCATGATAATAAATATTGCCATTAAAGTATATTCTATTTAAGTACACTTAAGTGGCCTTTAATTTTAATTATATTGTATTATCTGCAAGTGCACTTTTTAAAAAGTATACTAAGTACACACAAAGTACACTTTCAATACAATTAAGTGCACTTCTTTTTCACAAGGGTAGTCCTGGGCTGTAGTAGGCTAGCAGGCTAGACTACATTTGGGATAGAAAGCTAACACTATTATCGTCAGAGATAAAGACAGAGACAGAGACCATGTTTACTTTGAAAATCTAGTGAGACTATTTAGGCCTGCTAATACTATACTATACATTCTTTGTGTGATAGCTATAGTTTCTAGTCAAATGATTTTGACTTGTTAACTTTATGTGTCTAATTGACATTACAAAAAGCACTGTGTTTTAGTTGAAGATGCAAAAAAAACTGTGGAAAAACCTCAGGGATACCTATGTGAGGAAAAGGAGAGAGGAAAAGGAAACTAAAAGTGGACAGGCTGGAAAACAGAGGAAGAGGTGGAAGTATATGGAGTGCATGAGCTTCCTCGAAGCTTCTACTTCTTTCAGAAGGTAGCTGTAGCCTGTTCAGTTATTCAGATTTATAAGCTTCTTCTTTTTTCAAGTTCTTTGAAATACAGCAATGAAGTTGAAAAATAATGCAGAGTTTGTACAATGAGGTGGCACAGGAAAGTTTACAGAATGCTTTTGAACAGGGTCTGCAGCAGTCTTGAGGAGGAGCAGCATTCGGTAGATGATGCAGGTCAGGGCACATCTGAGAGCGAGGGAGAGCCTTCCTGTCCACCTCCTCAGAAAAGGAAATCTAAAGATTTTTTTGAGGATTATTTAATGAGGAAAGAGGCCAAGGAGGAGCAGAAAGTCAGGGAGCAAGAGGAGAAAGATGAGACCTATAATTTTTTAATGAGCCTGGCCCCAGCCATGAGAAGGCTGCCTTCAGAGAGGCAGTCCTGGCTAAAAATTAAAATTCAAGAGATGGTTCATGAGGTGGAGTTTAGCTTTCCATCTACGTCAGCGTACACTGTCCTATAAGTTTATTTTTTTTTATATTTTGTGGTTAGTTATTCTTATTTTGTGTCCTCATAAAAGTTCTGTCTGTACTTGTTTAGTTATACATTTCAACAAATAAATTATAATCAAGACATTGGTGTTTTTTCACTGGCTTTAAAGGTCTTAAATGATACAGTATACAAATACAAGATTTACTTTCATGAAATACATTTACATTTAACAGAAAACTCAGATGATTTACTTTTTGAACAATAAAAAGTAATCATGTTATGTTTACGTTTTTTTTTCAGGGCCACCTGCGCCACCAGGAAGAAATTAAAATTTTGGAACATCTCAGTTGGACTATTTAATTATGCAACCCCTTTAAATTAAACATCTCCCTTTGATTGCTTTTTATCAAATAATTAAAGTTGATTATTTTTAAAATTAATTTTACCCTAGACCAAGAATTACAAAACATTTTAAAGTGAAAAGCCTTTAAAGAGTAGAAAGTTATAGGCCTATATGAACTACAACTTTTGATGTTTTATAGACTTTAAAAGGGAGTAAATTAAAGGGATAATTCACCCAAAAAATGAAATTGTGATGTTTATCTGCTTACCCCCAGGGCATCCAAGATGTAGGTGTCTTTGTTTCTTCAGTAGAACACAAATGATGATTATTAACTCCAACCGTTGCGATGTGAATGGTAGCATGTCTAGCATCAGCTATCAGATTAAAAAAAACATGCACAGACAAATCCATATTAAACCCTGCGGCTCGTGACGACACATTGAGGTCTTAAGACACGAAACTGCAACGGTTGGAATTCTTCTTCATCTGTGTTCTACTGAAGAAACAAATACACCTACATCTTGGATGCCCTGGGGGTAAGCAGATAAACATCACATTTTCATTTTTGGGTGAACTATCCCTTTAAGAACTGGGGTTGTCAATAGAAAAGGAAAACTGTTGTATAAAATGGATTCACAATGATAAGCGTGCTGTAGCGTGCTTTGTTAAATGCAGCTTTGGAGGCAAATACAGTGTGCTTATCATTGTGAATCCATTTAATGCAACAGTTTTCCTGTGTTCAGAAATAAATCAGAGCCATGTCATTGAGGGAAGCCTCAGTTCACATGAGAAACCTGACATGGAACTTGGCCCGCAGGTGAGTTAAAATAACGTCTGAATGTGTCCCACACCCTCAGTGCCTCAGCTGATGCCCTGTTCCCTCGAAGACCTTTAATGTAACCCAGCTCACTGCCCTCTGCGCCATCAGTACTGTCAGGCTCTGCACCGTGGTTCCCATTGGCCCTTCGCAGGAAGTTGTGCAGGATGCAAGTTGCCTTCTCAATGCTGTCAACTGTCTCTGGAGCCACTTGCAGACGGCGCTGGTAGACTCTCCAGCACTGGCTGAGAATGCCAAAACCATTCTCAACTACACATCAAGCCCTGGAGAGCTGGTAGTTAAACACACGCTGGTCATGTGGCAGATGTCTTCCAGGGTAGGGACGGAGGAGAAAAGTTTTCAAAGGGAATGCCTCATCTAAAATACCTTGTGAATGTTTATTTAAACTATAGGTCTAGCAGTTAAACTTCTATCTGTAGTCCATAGGCATACAATTTCCCCACTGTGGGACAAATAAAGGTTTTCTTATCTTAGACAGAAGCCTATTTATAGCCTGGGCTACTCACAGTATATGTGAATGGGTTTCTTTTCTGTAAACGAAATGTCCAGTAGATGTCACTAGCTATTCAATCAACATTAACCTTTTTTATTTTTATTTTTTATTTTTTTATTGACATATAAAGACAAAAATGACAGTTCAAAGAATTTAACAACAATAGAATTATAAGCAAACACAAAAACAGTAAGGAAACAAACGAGAAAATAAATAAATATATGAACAATGGAGAAAACAAACAAACAAAAAATAAATAAATAAATAAAAATAATAATAATAATACAAAAAAAAAAAAAACCCTATGAGCCAGAGGTAATATTAACTTAAATTATACTGAAAAAAGAAGAGAAGGGTCCTTTTTTTTTCTTTTTTCTTTTCCCTTTTTCCTTTTACCTTTCCTTCTTCTTTGAACATCATAAAAAGACATAAATATTATACTTTGTGCACAACGAATTGGACTTTAGGGCTTTGACATTGCTGGAAGAGGAAATAGTGCCCAAATACCATTTCAAATCTTGACAAAAAATAATAAAAAGAGGTTTAAGAGACAAAAAACACTTACACTTATGTATAAAAAACTTGGCAAGAAAAATAAATAGATTTATAAGAAAGTACTAGTCTTTTAGATTTTTATCAGAGTTATATAATCCAAATAATACATCCTTAAATGTCAAAGAAAATTTTTCAAAAAAAGAAGCATGTATAAATAAACTAAATTTCTTCCAAAAAATAGCTACATGAAGACACTCCCAGAAAAGGTGAGGGATAGACTCATCTTCCGCCCCACACAAAGAGCATAGAGAATCCTTCTCAGGAAACATTTTTTGGATATAAAGATTGACAGGGTAGAAACGGTGTAACAACTTAAATGAAACCTCTTTAACCTTATTAGTGATTAAATATTTGATGGGTAAAGACCACACTTTCTTCCAAGGAATATTATTAAAACAATTACTCCAATAAGATATTACAGAAGGGACAGTGATGATATCATTCTGAAAGAGTTGTCTAATCCTTCTATTCCTGAGAGAAGGACTGGACAAAAAACAAACCTTCCCTATTGTTGTCTCAAAAGGACGAGCCCAAGAGGTAAAAAAAAGGTTTAGAGTCTCCTGAGTTTTTTAAAAGAGCAATATCTCCACTAGGGATAGCTGTTACAGACACGTCAGGTTCCAACGTCACCCAATCACAACGCACGCTGTCTCCAGAGTACTGATCACCGCCACCTGCACCTCATCACCTCACTCATCAGCAGCACTATTTAACACACACGCACACAGCACTCGATGTCCAGTCTCGTTCGCATATACTCAATGTGATGCTTACCTTAAGGACTCCTCTTCGTATACTCACCTGTCTCCAGCGTCTCTCCTTCCCTTCGTGTGCCCTGTCTGCTGTGTGGGTGTGTGTCAGCCAGCTCCAAGTACCTCCAGCAATCTCCAAGCTCCAACGTACGTTCTGGAGGATTCCACCGCTCACGTGGTTCTAGGGCGCCCCTGGTTGGAGCAGCATAACCCAACCATCTCCTGGAAAACGGGCGAAATCCTGAAGTGGGGCGACACATGCTTCTCTCAATGTCTGACTGAACTCCCGGTTCCACCGTCTCCTTCGCTTGATCTCTCTCTATACGCCACGTCCATCGAAAGTCCAATGGAACAACGCTCCATCGACATCCCCAAGTGTTACGCCCCCTTCAGCAATGTCTTCTGCCCGCAACGGGCTTCCAAGCTGCCTCCACACCGGCCATGGGACTGTGCCATCAACCTGCTTCCAGGTGAACCAGTGCCAAAGGGTAAGATATACCCACTTTCCATCCCGGAGGAGAAGGCCATGGAGGAATACATCAAGGAAGCCCTCGCCCAAGGTTACATCAGGCCGTCTACTTCCCCTGCTGCGTCCAGCTTCTTCTTCGTGGCTAAAAAGGACGAAGGCTTGCGGCCCTGCATTGATTATCGCGCCCTCAACAAGATAACAGTCAAGTTCCGGTATCCCCTTCCTCTCGTCCCAGCGGCCCTGGAACATCTCCGTGGTGCTACTGTGTTTACGAAGCTGGACCTCCGCAGCGCATACAACCTCATCCGGATACGTGAGGGGGACGAGTGGAAGACCGCCTTCATCACCCCTACCGGCCACTACGAATATCTTGTCATGTCGTATGGTCTGGTCAACGCCCCCTCCGTATTCCAGGATTTCATCCATGAGGTGCTCCGGGAGTTTCTCCATCGCTTCGTCTTGGTGTACATCGATGACATACTCATCTACTCCCGGAGCCAGGCCGAACATCGCCGACACGTTGCGGAGGTCCTCACCCATCTTCGCCAGTTCAATCTGTTCTTCAAGGCAGAGAAATGCTCCTTCCACCAACCTTTCGTCTCCTTCCTGGGTTATAACATCGACCACAGTGGCATCCGGATGGACAAGAGGAAGGTGGAATCCATTACCAACTGGCCAGAACCTACCACCACCAAGGAATTACAGCGCTTCCTCGGATTCTCCAACTTTTACAAACGGTTCCTTAAAGATTACAGTTCCATTGCACATCCACTCACCAGCCTGCTCCGTCATAAGCCCAAGTCTCTGTCCTGGAACTCAGCAGCAACCAACGCCTTCAACCGTCTGAAAGAGGCTTCACCACCGCTCCCTTACTCATCCATCCAGATCCCGAGAAACAGTTCATCGTGGAAGTGGACGCCTCGACCACTGGAGTGGGAGCGGTGTTATCTCAGCAGCAGGGGACGCCAAGTAGACTCCATCCATGCGCCTTCTTCTCCCGCAAGCTCAGCCCGGCGGAAGTCAACTACTCCATCTGTGACAGGGAACTTCTTGCAGTTAAGCTTGCCTTGGAAGAGTGGAGGCATTGGCTGGAAGGAGCCAAACATGCGTTCCTGGTGCTGACAGACCATAAAAACCTTGAATATCTTCGGTCTGCTAAGAGACTAAACCCAAGACAAGCTCGCTGGGCCATGTTCTTCTCCCGTTTCAATTATACCATCTCCTACCGTCCAGGTACCAAAAACATCAAAGCAGACGCCCTCTCTCGTCTTCATGCTCCAGAAGAAAAGACCGAAGAACCCAAACCTATCATTCTGAGCTCTCACATTGTGAGTCCCATTACCTGGTCAGAAGAGACCATCCCCTCCTCCAATGCCTCCACGAACCCTCCGCCGGGCTGTCCACCCGGCTTGCTGTACATCCCACGGACACGACGCAGTCCCACCATTCACTCAGCTCACACGTAGCTTGGCACTGGTCACCCGGGGGTCAATGAGACCCTCTCGTTGCTAAAAGAACGCTTCGGATGTCAGAAGGTACGTGCAGGGGCTGTCAGGAGTGTGCCATCTCAAAGAGTCCTCGTCATCTGCCATCTGGGAAACTCCTTCCGCTGCCCGTTCCAGATCGCCCAGCTGACCTTCGACGCTCCAACACCCTGGTCTTCCAACCGGTCAGATGGTTTGGCTGTCCACCCGGGATATCAGACTGCGTCTGCCCTGCAGAAAGCTGAGTCCCAGGTTCATTGGCCCATTCCCCATCGTTAAGCAGGTCAACCCAGTCACCTATCAACTCCGACTTCCACAAGGGTATCGTATACACCCCACTTTCCACGTGTCACTACTGAAAGCTCACCACCCTTCTGTTCTTCCCACAAGACCTGACATGGCTCATCCTGGAGGACGGAGCTGCGTATGAGGTCCATGAGATCTTGGACTCCCGGCGTCGTGGTGGTCAGCTGGAATACCTAGTGGATTGGGAAGGATACGGCCCCGAAGAACGCTCCTGGGTCCCAAGAAACGACATCCTGGATCCCAGCTTACTCCAAACGTTCCATGACAGTCACCCTGAGAAACCGGCACCGCGGGGAAGAGGATGACCACCACGACGTCGGTGCGGGCCGTGGAGGGGGGGTACTGTCACAGACACGTCAGGTTCCAACGTCACCCAATCACAACACACGCTGTCTCCAGAGTACTGATCACCGCCTCCTGCACCTCATCACCTCACTCATCAGCAGCACTATTTAACACACACGCACACAGCACTCGATGTCCGGTCTCGTACGCATATACTCAATGTGATGCTTACCTTAAGGACTCCTCTTCGTATACTCACCTGTCTCCAGCGTCTCTCCTTCCCTTCGTGTGCCCTGTCTGCTGTGTGGGTGTGTGTCAGCCAGCTCCAAGTACCTCCAGCAATCTCCAAGCTCCAACATACTTCTACCTGCAAAAGAAAGGACAGTAACTATTCCTCATATCACCTGCTCAAATTCAACTATTACTAGTTCACTCACCTGTTTGTTGTTGCACGCTCTACTGTGGTCAATAAACCAACCATTACCTGTTACCTCTGTATAGTGTCCCATACGGAATCAGAATCAGTCAGAAATTGCTTCAACCAATTGATCTTAAACGTATTATTTAAAGAAGCGAAGTCAAGAAAGTTAAGACCTCCCTTATCAAAGCTATTTATGACAACAGATTTTTTAAAGTAATGTCTCTTGTGTTTCCATAAAAAGTCAAAGAGCATTCTATCAACCTTCACACAAATTTACTTATCTACATACAAGGAAAGAGCAGGGTAGGTCAACACCTTCGGCTTTAGCGAGAAGAGCCCTTCCCCGTAAAGATAAGTCCCTTTGGAGCCAGGAGTTAAATTTTTTATCAGCTTTAGTAATTACTGGATCAAAGTTTAATTTTCCTCTCATTTTACCATCTTTACAAACAATCACACCCAAATAACACACTTCGGTCTTAACCGGAATACTATGCAGGAAAGAAGCAGAACAAGACTTTAAGGGAAGGAGTTCACATTTATTTAAATTAAAAAATAAACTGGAAGCTTTAGAAAATAGTTTAATTAGATCAAGAGCGATAGGGATCTGTGAGTCATTTTTTTAAAAAGAGTGTAGTATCGTCGGCTAATTGGGTTATAAGAATCTGTTTATCAGCTATATTAATACCTTTTAGTTGACTAATCAACAGAGAAGTAGTAAGGAGCTGAGCAGCTAGTAAGAACAAGTAAGGCAATACCGGACAACCCTGGCGAACCCCTCTAAACACATTAAATCTGGGAGAATCTGCCAGATTTAAGATTAATTGAGCAGTTGCCATTTTTGTATAAAGTTCGGACAATTTTGCAAAAGAAAACACCAAAACCAAATTTATACAGGGATTGTAAAATAAAATCATGTTCAAGGGAATCGAAGGCTTTATAAAAATCTAAAAAAAGAATAAAACTTTCATCGCTAATCAGATCATCATAGTCTAACAAATCTAAAACTAGGCGTATATTATTAGCAATATGCCTGTTAGGAATAAAACCTGACTGAGTTTCTTCTATTATTGTACCCAGAACACGTTTCAGTCTTTTAGCCAGTAACAAAGCTAATATCTTATAATCACAATTTAACAAACAGATTGGACGCCAGTTATCAATCAATAAAATGTCTTTCTTAGGTTCAGGTATTAAAGTAAGTAATCCCTGTGATAAAGTAGGTGGAAGTGTTTCGGAAGCAATACTCTCCAAATACATATTAAGCAAGAAAGGTGCTAGCTCTAGGGAAAAGTGTTTGTAAAGTTCGGCTGTCAGCCCATCTGTGCCCGGGGACTTATTGTTCTTAAGAGCTTCAATAGACTCACTTACTTCATCAATGGATATATCTTTATCGCAGGCGATCTTATCTTCATTAGATAATGTCCTAACATCCTTCAAAGACTGGAAAAAGAACAGAGCTGAGTCCTTGCAGTATTTGGATTGGTAAAGATTAAAATAGAAGCTTGCACAAAATGTGCCAATTTCCGTAGGATCAGAAATAACAGTACCATTGATATTTAAAGAATTAATAGTTAAACTTCTATAATTATTCTTTTCCATTCTGAAGAAATATGCTGTACTTTGCTGTACCAAATATCATTTTATAATGAAAGTATTGAGAGGCTTTGTTAATCACATACCTTATTTCAGGCGATTTAGCAAAAACCCATTCAAAAAACCCATTGACTTGACGGCGTTGGAACCAGAAGTCCTAAAATGTTAACTCGCTTCCGGATTTTGCCTACAAAAATGCATCATCCCTGAGGCACTCTATTGCATTTCTCAGGAGATTACAGTTCTTGTGGGAGTACATTCAAGTCGCTGTAGGCTATAGACTAGGATAACATAACCATTTGAGGTAAAACTTGTTGATTTTTTTTTTTAAACCTAATTGTGTCCGTGACTATGGAAAGTGAATGTGCTGCTGTCAGTTTGACTGTGGCACTTAAATTTTTACATTGTGACTGGAAACATCATAATATCAACACTTGAACATGACAATCAGTGACTTGATATTAAGAGGACAGCTCACCTTAAGCAGACTGCCAAACGCTGCTCCGGATCGATTGGTTCCCAGAAATTTGTGGTTTGTTTCGTCAGATGCGGTGCCACTGTCTGGAGGAGCTACTCAAATTGTCCCATGGACATTCTAAAGTAAGTACAGAACCGGCCATGATAAAGTTTTAGCTCCTGTACAAGATTAGCGTACTCCCCCTCAGACTCTCTGTTCTTTAAGACTGGGTGCACCCAAAACCTTCTTTTCGGTCTTTGAAAAAAAATGAAAAGCTCGTCTTCACAGGATGATGATGTGTCCATGTTGTTTGTCCTGAGAAGTTAAAGCGGAACTCAGTAAAATTTGCGAAGCTCCCCCTACAGGTTCCTCGTAAATACTCCAAGCGCAGCTCTGGACTACAATGACTACAACGCTCACCAGCGCAGTAGTTTTGCAAATACAGTACAAGAAATCTCGATGGAGGTGGGTAATTTTCGAAATTGTCTTATAAAGTCATAATATATACATTGTTTTTGAATTACCGTAAAACATTTTGTCACTCTCGCGTGAACGTGAACATGAGGCGAGATTGTGTCGGGTCGGCGCAGCTCAACTTGCAAGTGCTGTTTTTTGGCGTAGATGTGCCAGAGGGAGTTAGTGCTCGCCTCAAACACACCACTAAAAGTCAATTAACCATCGTAAGGACTTAGAAAACTATTTATGAAGGTAAAAAAAGTTACTTAGTTCTGCTTTAAACTGACCAACTTTTTCAACAGGGTGAAGATTATTTTGTTGAAATATTTTTTTTTTTTCATTCAGCTGTCGCTGTGAATGTTTTGTAATCTTTCAGAGCACAAACGTCGCAAATTCGCGTCGCAGCTGATGTGAATGGTTTTGCAAACTTGTAACAGTCCATAGTTCTGTTCCTATGGGTTTAGAAGGTTGCAGTACTACTCCTGGCCGCTAGGGGCCCTAAGTGCTCTGCTCCTCTAGTTTAAATCCAGGTGAGGTAGTAGAGGAAGGGAGATCTGTTTTGTGAAAAGGAAGCATGGCGTTCTCTTCCAGTATTTCCAACACAGTAGAGTCCAGATTGAGAAACAGTTGTTTCAAGCTCAATCAAAAGGACTCTTTATATTTGGTAGTTAAATACTACTAATATGTACAACAATGATGTGAGGAGCATTTCCACTGGGGGTCTACTACACAGAACCTTATAGTGGATCTTTTGGGATTATTCGCTACTCAAGGACTGAAGCGTTTGTGGAGAAGCACATGGTGAATGGTTAACATTAAGCCTGTATATTTGATACCTTAACCTGTATTCATCTCACACAGAAAGGTCAGTCAGACTGCCCTGGATGGGGATGAGGCCGTGCCCAGTGTAGACTTTTCAACTGAGCCTTTCACTGTACTGAGAGAACCCCTGAAAGATCTCATCAACACCTTCAGTGACCTATATATTGATTCAGATGAGGAAAGTGAGAGAATTATGGACAATGTACATGACATTCCAGACGATTCTCAATTTCCACCTCCACCACCACCACCGGAGATGGATCATGAATCAAATAACGACCCATCCAATTCAGTCACATCCAAGATCGAACACCTGTCTGAACGGTTCACTTCAATTGAAGACCAGCTAGCAGATTTCAGCCAGCGGGTGAGTGAAAATGTTGCTTTTAATGAGTTTGAAAACCGATGTAAAATCATATAAGAGAGAATGTCATATCGGTTACAACGTGAGTGTGATAAAGTAAAGAAACAATTAGAATTGCTTGTCCAGGAGTTAGGTCAATCTGTTGTAGACTGTTTGAAGAGAAGAGATCGTCAGTTGGAGTTAAGATTTCAATCACTGGTGCCATCTACATCCACTCCAGACACCAAGTCTACAATTTCGTTTCTCCAGTCCAAACAAAGAAATGTAACTTACAGTATGCAATCCAGTCATTTACCGACTCAGAATAGCCAAACCACTGTGCAGTATAACCCCCCAGTGAAATTGGATTTTCCCAGCTTTAGTAGTACCCAAGAAGATGACCCTGTGGTATTTATTGAACATTGTGAAGAGTATTTTGCTGTGCGTCCCCTTAGTGATGGTGAAATCCTCGCTTCACTCTCTGCTGTACTCAAAGGTACCGCCAAGGACTGGTGGATGGCAGAGCAGAGAAATGTGCACAACTGGAGGCAGTTTAAAGAGAGTTTTCTGCACTCTTTTTTAAGTGAGGATTATGAAGATGTTGCAGCAAGGAAATTGTTGGAGAGGAGGCAAGGTACAAAAGAAAGCATCAGAGATTTTGCATTCCACTATCGTGCATTGTGTCTGAGGTGGAGAAAAGAAATGTCAGAAAAAGAAGTGGTGCAAGCAATCCTGAGAAATTGTAATCCACGACTCGCTAGTCTGCTACGCGGAACCATCAAGGAAGTAGGAGAACTAGTCAGGATTGGAACCCAGATAGAAAGAGATTTTGATGAATCTAAAAGATATTGGAATCAGGCTAATGTGGAAGAGCAGAGGAAGAAAGTCACCACAGTTCAAGAACCTCAGTGAAAACCTCTACATGCAAGCAATCGAGTAGTACAATCCTTCCAAAGTTCAGTACAACATGACTATAAAAATATCGCCCTTTCTATAATTTTACAAGATCGCCATGGTTGACATAGGAAGTACTTTCTCACTGATCCAAGAGTCTTATTGGAGACAGTGGTGTCACCAAGAGCAGTACCAACCCAGCGACGGACAATCCTTTCTATTGGCAAATGGACAAAGGCAGACTGCCAGGGGTAAGGTAAAATGGAAGTGTGAGGTGCAGGGACAATCGGTAGACCTGACCCTTTTTGTTATGCAAGACGCTGACCTGACAGTACCGATCATACTGGGAATGGATTTTTTGTTAAAGACTGGAATGGTGTTAGATTTTCAGAAAGCCCAGTACAGCTTACCCATAGCAGAAGGGGCTATGAAAGCAAATTATTTCCCCTTTCTCCACCATGACATCCACCCCACTATGCATTTTTACCTCGCCATTGCCTCACCTACCTGCAATGATGAAACTCGGCAGAACATACACCAACTTGCACTGGCAGCAAACACAGATCAACGGATAAGAACAGAGTTGGAGAGTCTGATGTTAAATTGGCCTACTGTTTGTACCCAAGACATTGGTCGGACAAACCTTGTTAAACACTGCATCATTACTACTGATGAAATACCGGTAAGGCGACGTGCATACAAGGTATCCATTGAAAAACAGTAATTCATTGAAGCACAAATACAGGATCTACTGAACAAAGGGATTATTTGACCATCAATATCTCATTGGGCTTCTCCGGTAGTGGTAGTTCAAAAGAAGGATGGAGGATCCAGACTTTGTGTTGATTACCGGGGAATGAATGCCAAGACAAACTTGGATGCCTACCCCATGCCCCAGATACAAGATATTCTGGAATCACTAAATGGAGCCACTGTCTTCAGTACGCTGGATCTCAAAAGTGGCTACTGGCAGTTGGAGATGGAGGCTGACAGCATTCAGAAGACCGCTTTTGTAACTTCTACAGGGCTATATGAATTTCTTTGTCTTCCTTTCGGCCTGAAAAATGCCGCTGCTTCTTTTCAAAGGCTAATGGAGCATGTACTCAGAGAAGTCAAAGGCAAGTGTTGCATGGTATATATTGACGACATCGTTGTATATTCCAAAACCATGGCAGAACATCTGCAACACCTCCAACAGGTCTTCACTTGTCTCCATAAAGCCGGACTCACACTTAACCTTAAGAAATGTAACTTTATCCAGAGATCACTTGCATTTCTTGGTCACATAGTTTCAGACGAAGGTGTAAAAACAGATCCCTCTAAAGTTTCTGCCATCAACTCATTCCCCATACCTCAATCCATTAAGAACGTCCAAAGGTTTTTAGGATTGGCAGGTTGGTACCACCGCTTTATTTCCACTTCTCAGAGAAAGCTGCACCACTTCATGCACTCAAACAGAGAAATTCAACCTGGATCTGGACAAAGCAATGTCAGCATGCATTCGATACAATCAAGAAGGATCTGGTACAAGCACCTGTCCTAATAACACCTGATTTTAGCAAGTCTTTTCGAGTTCAGACCGACGCAAGCAATATCGGCTTAGGGGCCGTTCTTACACAGGATGTAGAAGGAGAAGAGCATGTAATTGCTTATGCCTCCCGACTGCTCAGAGGAGCAGAGAAAGCATATGCAGTATCTGAGAAAGAGTGTTTGGCCGTAGTCTGGGCCGTAGAAAAGTGGCGACCATACCTTGAAGGTCGACCCTTTGAAGTAGTCACTGACCATGCTGCCCTGACATGGGCTTTCCAACACCCAAAGCCATCCTCTCGACTCATTCGTTGGACAATACGTTTACAAGGATTCCATTTCACCGTGAGATACAGGAAAGGACAGTGCAACATTGTACCGGATGTATTGTCCAGAACCCAAAATCACAATGCTCTGCCTGATACGATCTTTATGGTGAATACTTTCAAGACCATGCCAGTGTATCTCACTCAAATTGCCATATCACAAGGTAATGATAGTGAAATTCAAGAGTTGATTTCCAAAGCACAGAACCAGCCAACGCCTGCTGTTTCACGAATTCAATACATTGTGAAAAATGGATTCTTGTTTCGCAGGGTGCCGGATGGCCAGAAAGGACAGAAATTCCAACTGGTTATTCCATCCATTCATCGAGAAGCATTTCTGCAGTACGCCCATGACAACCCACTCAGCGGGCACCTGGGAAAACTAAAAACACTTCTCCGACTTCTAGAGACAGTATACTGGCCTAACATAAGAGTTGATGTGTGGAGATATTGTAAAGAGTGTCACATTTGTCAAAAGTACAAACCTTCATTGACCAAGTTGTCCGGATATTTGCAGAGTACTCCAGTTGTTGAGTCTGGGTACATGATTGGTGTTGACCTCATGGGTCCTTTCCCCAAAAGTGCCAAACAAAACGAACATCTTCTGGTTACTGTCGATTACTGTTCCAAATGGGTGGAATTGTTTCCTTTGAGAAAAGCCAAAGCACCTCAGATAGCCAAGATTCTTGTAGAAGAGATCTTCACCAGATGGGGAACTCCGGCCTATCTAGTTTCTGATCGAGGGGCGCAATTCACTTCTCACCTTATTAACTTGTATGCAAGCAGTGGGGAGTGGTCCAAAAGTTGACAACGGCTTACCATCCTCAGACAAATCTGACAGAGCGGGTTAATCGTAACCTGAAAACCATGATTGCATCTTATGTTGTAGAGCAACACCGGCAGTGGGACAAATGGTTAGCTGAATTCAGATTTGCCATTAATACTGCTTGGCATGAGAGCACAGGACTTACACCAGCAGAAATAGCTCTGGGGCGTAAGCTCAAAGGACCTATGGAGAGAGCTCTTCAACAACCACCTGACCCCAACAGCCCTGCTTATCCCATTCTCGACCGACAAAAGGAACTCATTAGCTTAGTGAAAGAAAATGTAGAACGAGCCCAAGCCAAGCAGAAACGGTACTATGACCAGTGACGAAAGCAGACTCTATTCCAGGTCGGAGATATTGTTTGGGTACGGACTCACCCCTTATCCAGAGCAGATGATGGTTTTATGGCCAAGCTTTCCGCAAAATGGAAAGGCCCTGCAAAGGTGGTTAAACGCTTAGGTCCAGTAAATTACTATGTCTCGGTTTTATCTGATCCCACTAATGTTGATACTTACCATGTCCAAAATCTCAAGACATATCATGGTTATGACAAGTCTTCCACTGAGCCGCGGGGTATGTAACAGTCCATAGTTCTGTTCCTATGGGTTTAGAAGGTTGCAGTACTACTCCTGGCCGCTAGGGGCCCTAAGTGCTCTGCTCCTCTAGTTTAAATCCAGGTGAGGTAGTAGAGGAAGGGAGATCTGTTTTGTGAAAAGGAAGCATGGCGTTCTCTTCCAGTATTTCCAACACAGTAGAGTCCAGATTGAGAAACCATTGTTTCAAGCTCAATCAAAAGGACTCTTTATATTTGGTAGTTAAATACTACTAATATGTACAACAATGATGTGAGGAGCATTTCCACTGGGGGTCTACTACACAGAACCTTATAGTGGATCTTTTGGGATTATTCGCTACTCAAGGAATGAAGCGTTTGTGGAGAAGCACATGGTGAATGGTTAACAGGTTGGATTATTGGTTGAGGCTCACTGAACTATAAATCATCGTCATTTTTATCCTCATCATTAAGTTCAACGGTCATTCACCCAAGGACAGTTGGGAGTCTGGAAGGACAATGGACAGATAAGGGTTCTTCATTTCAAAATTCACTTTGTTTGCAGTGTTGATTGCCTTTATGCCTACTGTTGTTTTTGCCCATTCATATTGTTCAATAATAGTCTGGTATTACGCATTTATCTGTGTTGGTACGAACTTTATTTCATATTTTCGTTGATCATGATCGAACAGTATTTAAGGTGCTTATATTAAATGTGGTTGGTGGGCCCCTCCCTTAACTTATCATTAGCTGTGCCTTTTAAATAGTGGAGGACAGTTATAAACTATTCGCTTTTTTGTTTTGCTTTTCCGTTACATGTCCGGTGTGAAACGGCTTCCAGACACTCCTAACAAGAAGTCAAGTCAAGTCAAGTCACCATGCACCTGTAATTGACTAATTCTCTAGGATCAAGTTGTGGTTTTTTAATAAGAGGTTTAATAACAGCCAGCTTAAAAGTTTTTGGTACATATCCTAGTGATAAAGATTAATTAACAATATTAAGAAGAGGATTTATGACCTCCAGAAGCATCTCTTTCAATAGCTTAGTCGGTATAGGGTCTAACATACATGTTGTTGATTTTGATGATTTAACAAGTTTAGACAATTCTTCCTCTCCTAAAGCAGTAAATTAATTGAATTTTTCTTCAGGGACACTACAATGCACTGTCTGACACAATACTGTAGTAGACGGTTGCATGGTTATAATTTTTTTTCTAATATTATCAATCTTGCAAATAAAGAAGTTCATAAAGTCATTACTGCTGTGCTCTTTGGAAACATCAGAAGTTGAAGCTTTATTTCTTGTTAATTTAGCCACTGTATCAAATAAATACCTAGGGTTGTGTTTATTTTCTTCTAAAGGTTTTGAAAAATAGGCAGATCTAGCAGTTTTTAAGGCCTTTCTGTACTCAATCATTCTCTCTCTCCACGAAATGCGAAATTTTTCTAGTTTTGTTTTCTTCCAGCTGTGCTCCATTTTTCTAGTTGCTGTTTTTAGGGCCCGAGTGTGCTCATTGTGCCATGGCGTTGGATTAATTTCCTTAATCTTTTTTAAAACGCAAAGGAGCAACTGAATCTAATGTGCTGGAAAAGACAGAGGAAATAGTTTCTGTTACAACATCGAGGTATTCTAAGCTGTCTGGTATGCTAAGACGATGAAACTGATCAGGAAGATTATTTATAAAGCGAACTTTAGTGGTAGAAGTGATGGTTCTACCATATTTATGGCAGGGAGGCAGTTTAGCCTCTTTGACTAAATGTAGTATACATGAGACTAGATAATGATCTGAGATGTCATCACTCTGCTGAAGAATTTCAACGGCATCAATATCGATTCCATGTGACAATATTAGATCTAAAATATGATTATGACAATGAGTGGGTCTTGACACGTGTTGTCTAACACCAATAGAGTTTAGAATGTCTGTAAATGCCAAAAAAGTCTTTTTTACTATCCACATGGATATTAAAATCACCAACAACAAGGACTTTATCTGCAGCTATAGTACTAATTCTGATAGAAAATCGGCAATTTCTTTGATAAAGTCTGTATGGTGTCCTGGTGGCCTGTATACAGTAGCCAGCACAAATGTCAACTTACATAATGTTATGTAAAGCACCATCACTTCGAAGGAATTATATTTGAAAGACTTCTGGCTGATACTGTAAATATTACAAAAAATTACAGCAACACCTCCCCCTTTGCCTTTCTGATGAGGATTGTGTCGATAATCATAACCTTGAGGACTAGACTCATTTAAAGTAATGTAATCGTCCGGTTTTAGCCAGGTTTCTGTCAAAACAGCACATTTAGATTATTGTCTGTGATAATATTGTTTACAATAAGTGCTTTTGAAGAAAGTGATTTAATATTTAACAACCCAAGCTTTATCATTTGTTTATCATTATTATCTCTATTTTTTATTTGTTGAACATCAATTAAATTTTTACCATTAAATGGGTTTGGAAGTTTTTTGTTTTTACTAATTCGTGGTACAGACACAGTCTCTATGTGATAATATCTAGGTGTAAGAGTTTCTATGTGTTGGGATTTATCTGACTTCTATAACGTGAGGCAGCTAGCAGACATCCAGGAAGTCCAGGTAAGAAGGGCGGAGGTGAACAAGGGGGTGGGGTGGAGGGCCAGATCCATGTAGTGGAAACCACAGATGCAAAAAGAAACCTAGCAGACAGCCAGGGTGGAGCAGGTTAAACAAGTGGCCAGGGCGGAGCAGGCCGGGCAGATGGCCAGGGTGGTGCAGGCTGTGCAGATGGCCAGGCAGACCGGCTTGAAGACCCCTATGGCAGAGCAGACAACCACCACGGCAGTGCAGACGGGCTTGAAGACCACCACTGTGGAGTAGACGACCACCACCACAGTGCAGACAGGCTTGAAGACCCCCATAGCGGAGCAGATGACCACCTCGGCAGTGCAAACAGGCTTGAAGACCTCCACGGCAGAGCAGATGACCACCAGGGCAGATCTGGCAACACTGGAAACCACCATGGCTGATCAGGTAAAACTGTAACATGAAGCACAGAGAGATTAGTATTGGCCACTAGGGCCATAACAGGACAGGCAGAGAGCTCAGGAACGCCCTCCAAGGTTCTGACAAGAACATCCTCTCTGGTTGTATACAGGCAGGCAGACAGTTCAGGAACGACCTCTGCAGTCACGTTGAGGCATACAGGAACCCCAGGGACCACCTCTGTGGTCGCACCCGGGCAGACAGGGAACTCAGGGATGACCTATGTGGTCATATCACGGCAGACAGGGAGTTCAGGGATGACTTCCATGGTCGTATCAGGACAGATAGGAAGTTCATAGATCACAAGGCTGGGCTCTGGGACAGAAGTGAACTCTGGAGTGGACTCATGGACTGAGGTGGACTCTGGAGCAGTCTCATGGGTTGGAGTGGTTTCTGGAGCTGACTCATCTACTGAAGAGCAGTGCACGGCCCAAACACACAAAATGGCCATAGCCGTAACGGGTAACACAATTGACAGCAGCAACACCTCAAACTCCCAGACTTGACATTACCACTGGGATGCTCGCTGCTCACACCAACGTCAGTGGTGTGTCCTCCAGACTTGAAGCCAGTCTCCAGAGCTTAGGGAAAGCCTTACTGTCTACATGTGCAGTGCACCGGGAACACAGATGTGGCACCCATGATGGCTGAAGACTCTGGTGAGGCACCTGTGAAGGCTGGAGACTCTGGCATAGGGTTTGTAATGGCTGGAGGCTCTGGTATGGCGACCATCTTGTCTGATGACACAGGTGTAGCGGCCATGACAGCTGGAGGTTCAGGCGTTGCAGCCATCTTGTCCGAAGACACAGATGGAGCGGCCATCTTGTCTGAAGACAATGGCTTGGTGGCCATTACAGGACGAGACTTTGACATGGCAGCCATCTTGTGAACAGGCTTGGAAGTGGGAGCCATCTTGTGAACAGGCTCTGATGCAGGAACTAGGACGAGAAGGTACATAAAGCACAGGAGTGGCAAAAGTATTATTACTGGGCATGGTGGTGATCTTGATGTGTCAAGCTCCATTGCCATTGGATGAGTGCAAAGTCAGGCAGGTCAGTAATGACCAGAATGACCAGAAACAATGGATGCAATCACCAGAAACTTTTGTGGTCTTCGAGGGTATGATTAACTTGACATAAGCGGACGAGACGTACTGCTGGATCCATGGTGGCGAAGTCTTCTGTTACGAACTGCCCAGGGACACGGGTAAGGTAGAGGATCCAAATTCAGGTTTTATTTAAAGGGTAATCCACACTCAAGGTCAAAAACAGGCAAAAGGTTATAAATCCACAGGAAGGCAGTCCAAAAAAACATAAAGCAGAAACACAGAGGCAGACAGGGAAATCCAGGAAACAGGCAAAGATCAAAATCAAGAACACAGGAACAAATGAAAGAATGCTCAGGACTGCAGTTGAAAACTAGACAAGACTTTGCAGGGAATGGATAAGTTAACCAGACTTATATAGGCAGAGTGAACAAGGCTAATGAGCTAAACAAGGTAATTGTAGAATATGTGTGTGTCATATTTATTCATGCATGTTCAGGAGCCAGATGTTTGAAAATGGACATGGTAAGGGGGTGGAGAGCAGGTGTTATGTTCTGTGGAGGTCACACATTAAATTGGTTCATCATAAAGTTATCACACGACTCCTCTGTTTTCTGCACATCTACGTACATGGTGTCAGAAGCTGGAACGATTCAATTTTCAATTCAATTCACATATATTTGTATAGCGCTTTTCACGATACATATCATTTCAAAGCAGCTTTACAGAGAATGCATGTCAACATCACAATTTAAAGAATGCAGTTAGCAAATAATGTAATAGTTTAGGCAATTAATTTTATCACTGTTAGCAGTTTAACTGAACTTAGAAGCAATGAGCTCCTGGAAAAATGAATTACATGAACAATAATTAGGATAGAAATTGTGCAATGTGCATGTTGATCCAGATGATTGCGTCTTCTGAAGTCCTCGCAGGAGTTCTCTTCATAGGTGTAGGTCATCTGAAGTCTTCTTAAGAGGCTGGATCCAAACTGAAGCTGATGTCCTCTCTAGTCACCGAACAAACAGAAAAGCAAATGGAGAATAATTAGCATAGCTGCTGTTCATAACATTAAGCAAAGATATGTGCAATTGATCTGATATGAGATGCATTATGTGAATGCTTGGCTAAAGAGATGTGTCTTTAATCTAGATTTAAACTGGGTGAGTGAGTCTGAGCCCCTAACATTATCAGGAAGGCTATTCCAGAGTTTTGGAGCCAAATGTGAAAACGCTTTCCCTCCTTTAGTGGACTTAGATATCCTAGGTACAAAAGTCCAGAGGTTTGTGATCTTAAAGAGCGTGAAGGATCGTAGGGCGATAGAAGATCAGTTAAGTACACAGGAGCTAAACCATTTAGAGCCTATAGGTCATTAGCAATACTTTATAATCGATACAGAACTTAATGGGTAACCAGTGTAGAGATGATAAAATTGGTGTTATATGATCATATTTTCTTGACCTGGTAAGAATTCTAGCAGCTGCATTTTGTACTAATTGTAGCTTGTTTATTGAGGAAGCAGGGCAACCAGCTAATAATGCATTACAGTAATCTAGTCGAGACATCATGAAAGCATGAACTAACTTTTCTGCATCAGAAATAGATAACATATTCCGTATCTTAGCAATATTTCTGAGGTGGAAGAAGGCTGTTTTTGTAACATGAAATATGATTTTCAAAGGACAAGTTGCTGTCTAATATAACACCCAGGTCTTTAACTGTCGAGGATGGAGTAACAGTACATCCTTCTAAATGCAGGTTGTAGTCTGAAAGATTCTGTGTACAGGTTTTTGGCCCAATAAGTAATACTTCAGTCTTATCTGAATTTAATAGAAGAAAATTACTAGTCATCCAATGTTTTACTTCTTTAATACATTCTGTCAGATTGGATAATTTAGAGTATCATCGGTATAGCAGTGGAAACTAATTCCATGTTTTCTTATATTATTGCCGAGTGACCTAAACCACCGTAATGCCTGTCCCTGAATACCAGTGTAATTTTGTAGTCGATCTAGGAGTATTTTATGATCTATAGTGTCGAATGCAGCACTGAGATCAAGTAACACTAGTATTGAGATACAGCCCTGGTCAGAAGCTAGGAGTAAGTCGTTTGTAATTTTAATGAGTGCAGTTTCTGTGCTATGATGAGATCTGAATCCTGACTGAAATTTTTCATAGATACCCTTTTTTTTGCAAGAAGGAGCACAATTGGACGGACACCACTTTTTCTAGTATTTCAGACATAAATGGAAGATTTGAGATGGGTCTGTAATTTGCTAATACGTTTGGATCTAACAGATTGCTGACAAATCATGGCTCAAAATCTGCAGCTCATAGATCCGCTCGTATTTGATGACGACATCGCTAACAACTGGCTGAAATTCAAGAGGGAATGGGACATATACTGCAAAGCAGGGCTGTCGGTCAAATCAAAAAAGGTGCAAGCTTACACTCTCCTCAATTTAGCTGGTTCATATGCCCTAGATAAATATTCATTTAAGTAATTTCACTTTCATGAGGGTGAGGACAAAGAGGATCCTGACACGTTAATAAAAAAATTTGATGAGATATGCTTGCCAGAACGAAATGTGATAATGGGCAGACATGCATTCAATATCACGGTGCAAAAACCTGACGAAGGTATTCAATCTTACATGGCCACTTTAAGACTATTGGCTAAAAAATGCGACTTTGGCTCGCTAACTGATGAACTAATAATGACACAGTTTGTGCTCAACTATTAAAGGAAAAAGACGACATTAGAATCAGCAATCAGGCTATGTTTGCTGTTTGAGCATTCAGAAAGGAGTACTAAGGAGCTCAAGAGAGAGGCTGAAGTGTGTGCAGTGCAGCAGAACAAAAGGCGATGTAACAATTGCGGGGGTGAGTACTCTATGGAGCGCAACAAATGCCCAGCTTTTAACAAACACTGTAACAACAAATGGAATCACAACGCTAAGTTTTGTAGATCCAAGCCTCAAAACATAAGTGGGCGTATGGCACCATTTAGTGGAACTGGTGAAAAAAACCTACACAGAGTAAATGAAGTGGAAAGTGAGGTCCACCAAGATTATTTTCATTGTGAAAGTGTTGACCTGCTTGCAAACAAAGAAAAAATATTCACCACTCTCTCAACAACCTGTAACAAGCAAGTCAAGCTAAAAATAGACACTGGAGCTAAATGAAATGTTATGTCTTTATCCACTTTGCAGTATGTTGACCCACAACGCCAAAATTGACAACTCAAACAAAGTAAATCTGATAGCCTATGGTGGTCAAACAATTCAGACACTGGGCACTGCCACCCTTTCAGGGGGAAAATTTTTATTCCACATAGTGGATAGAAATGTTAAGAGCCTGTTGGGTCTTCCAGACAGCATGAGGTTAAATCTCATACAAATTAGCCCAGAAGTACATGCAGTACAACAACAGGCTCCTGAGATAAGAGATTATTAGGACTTGTTTCATACTGACACTGTTGGTAAGCTTCCCGTCATAAATCATGTGCGCCTGGATGAATCGTGCATCCTACTGTGTGTGCCCCCAGAAGGATCCCGCTGGCCATGAAAGACAAAGTTGCACAAGAGTTGAAAAGAATGATCGGACTGGGTATTATCTCGCCAGTGGAGGAGGCTACTCTGTGGGTACAGTATCTGCCATGGCAGCTGCAGTCAAAAAGGATGGTACGGTACGCATATGCATTGACCCTGTACATCTTAATAAGGCTCTCCTGAGGCCTCATCACCTGTTAAAGACTGTAGCGCAAGTGATTACTGATATGCCACAGGAAAAGGTCTTCAGCATTTTAGATGCAAAGTGTGGATTCTGGCAGATCCCTCTGGATGAGGAATCATCGAAACTCACAACTTTTATTCAATATTCAATTTGAAATGTAATATGCAAAATGGCAATGCATTTCTGTATTTAACTTTACATTTTCGTACCCCAAGTGCAATCATTTCTGATTTGCAATCTCAACAACCATTAAAGGGATACTTCAGGATTTAGCATTAAGCTTTGTATTAGTAGAATACCACTAGTATTCTCGAAATACCATGCTTTCCCCCTTCATATCAGCCCGAGATGAGAGATTTATGCATTTTTATTCTGTAAAAAAGCCTCCGATGACGCAAAAATCGTCATTTTGCGTCATCGGAGGCTTTTTTGGCCAGAGGCTTAAAACTACAGCCAGTAGTTCCACATGGAGGAACAAGAGACGGTTAGAGCAGCTGCTGCAGAACTGCTTGGAAGTCGGGAGGAAGAGCCCAGGCAGACTCAAGCTGGGGCGGACTGGTGGTGTCAGTGCTCTCGCTGTGCGCCTATGGACAGTGAAAGAGAATCCTATTGCTGTCGCGAATTTCAACGATGCCATTTTCTTCTGGACGAGATCACCGAATCCGTTGATGAAACGGCACCGCTAGCATGCGTAACCGAGCACCCTAGTTGGCGTGGTTTGGGCGTGGCCTCGCAAGGGCAGCAAAACAAGTGCATTCTGGGAGTTGTTGTCTTTCATCCACATTAGTCAAAAATACATTTTCTGCCTTTTCTCAGTCTAGAAAGCTCCAAATTCAAAAATAATTTCACATTTCTACTACATAAATGACCAATTTTAAATACACATTCATCTTTCCAGGGGTGAAGTACCCCTTTAATGAATAGTTGGTGAATTCAGTGATATTAAATAGAAATCACAGTATCTGAGAACCTAGACTTTATAATATCATGTCTGTTGCATGTATGTTGTGTAGAATCCATTTGTTCATTATTCTACTCTTTACAGTCTTTACTGTCAGAGTTATTCAATATGATTATAGCTTAAAAAGAATGTTAGACACAAAGATTTACTCCAAAAAAATCTACACTGCTCAAAAAAAGAAAAAAATTAAAGCTGCAAGCAGTACGGTGGCCGAGAGAGCTCAACGCGCTGCAAATAAAGAAAACATCTTCATCAGTTTGACAACACACGCGCTGCAAACTCCACAACACTTCCCAGATAGCAACAGACTCCGGGGCGGATCCGCCTTCAAGTCGCCAGCTCCGCTGTACGCTCAGATTCAATTCGGCAACGCGCACAGGATATGCCCCGCCTCCGCACAGCGCACTGTCAACTCGCGGACTCGTTACAGATGCTGGGCGGATTCACTTACCGGACGCGCCTTTTTTCAACTGTCGTCGTCACTGAATCCTTCTCCTCACCGTGGAAAAGCTGGAGCCGGCAGGTCGGTGAAGACTAAACACGGTAAGAAAAGTTAAAATATGGTTTATTTGTTCAGCTGTATCCAGTAACATTACCGTTCATTGCTTTGTTTGATGTTTTTAAAAATGACTGTGGCCAAGTTAGCGCTTAGTGTCATTAGCGTTACTTAGATTTGAGTAAAAAAATAATTTGGCTAATAACCTTTTTAGTAAAACGCTATTTGGACAGAATTTCTTTATCTTTCTGGGAGGTGGGCTGATTTTAATAAGCTGTTCGGGTTTCGGTCCAATCCTAAACGCAAATTTTCACTCCTTTCCAGTAAAATAGCAAGCGAGATAAGCTAATGTTAGGCCTAACGTTACCTGTTCTTTTCACTGAACTTCTAACTTAGTTGTTTGAGTCTATTTTTTTGTTTACATGAGGTGAAGAATATATGTAAAGTTGTTTCAGATAATTATTTCATATCCTATTAATTCATGATTAATAAATTGCCGTGTGTGTGTGTGTGTGTGTGTGTGTGTGTGTGTGTTCTGTTGCAGCTTACAGCTCATTCAAGTGCCGCCAGTGTTTTTGGAGTATTTCTTCTTTCTATTTCATCTTTCATCTGAGGAAAGTAAGATTAAAAACTGTTTTAAACTTGATTTAGCTAGTTCTTTTGTCAAATACTGATAATGGTCCACAACTACAGCTTTTAACATGTAATAAATGTGCCGTTTTAAAAGATTTATACCTATAATTGATGGGTTAAAGTTTAAAAACCCACTTGTATCAGTAAACTTTAGTTGTAGTATACTAGTTTGAGTCTATTTTTGTTTACATTTGACAATTCTCCACCTCATGTAATGTTGTTTCAGATCACTATTTCATATATTAATTCATAATTAATAAGTTACTGTGTGTGTGTGTGTGTGTGTGTGTGTGTGTGTGTGTTCTGTTGCAGCTTACAGCTCATTCAAGTGCCGCCAGTGTGTTTTTGGAGTATTCTTCTTTCTATTTCATCTTTACCAAACGTCTGAGGAAAGTAAGATTAAAAACTGTTTTAAACTTGATTTAGCCAGCTATTTTGTCAAATACTGATAATGGTGCACAACTACAGCTTTTAACATGTAATATTTGTGCCATTTGAAAAAATTCATACCTATAATTGATGGGTTAAAGTTTAAAAACCCACTTGTATCAGTAAACTTTAGTTCTAGTATACTAGTTTGAGTCTATTTTTGTTTACATTTGAGAATTCTCCACCTCATGTAATGTTGTTTCAGATCATTATTTCATATCATAGAGAGGAAATGTCATTTCCGAGCCATGAGATTCAATCAAAATATCTTAATTTGTGTTCTGAAGATGAACGAAGGCATTACGGGTGTAGAACGACATGAGGGTAAGTAATAAATGACATTATTTTCATTTTTGGGTGAACTAACCCTTCAACTATAAGAAATTGACAAGATTTTTGTTACATTTTCTATTTTATCCCGTGCAACTGTTGGGGGCCATGACACAAAATGTGTCACAAGGAACATCCTTTCCCGCATTCAACCAGATGGAGTCCAAGAAGTTCCTCCTGTGTAAGTAAATGTAATAAGTTTTGCCTGGCTAAAAAAATTTAAGTACATTTATTTTTTTTGCCAACACATAACTTTTTTTGTTGTTGTTCAAAATGTATGTAACGAGTGAGTTCATATTGGGACTATTTCAGACTGGTTCTGGTCGGCAGCGCTGTGGAGTAGCACTGTATCTGTGTGACTCGTCATAGACATAAACAGAGAGAAGTAGCTCCGGCTATAATGTTCTTCCGCAAGATGCATGTAGTTCTGTTTATTAACCGCTAGAGCACCAAAAGTTACATAGTGTACCTATAAATGTCAGATAGTACACTTTTGTTTTTAAAGCAGTGGTTATGTGTATCCTTTTTAAAAAAAAAAAAAAAACTGGTAGCTTCAATGTGAATTATTTTTTAAATGAAAATCTGCTTGTGTATTACAGGTGCTGTGAGAAAGAGCCATGTATCACGTACCACCACTGATGAAGACATTACAAAACACAATACGAAGTTTCAGCCTGGCAGCTGATAGGGGAAGCTCCAGGAACCGTCCCACTGTGAGCACCCAACAGTAGAGTTTCAGAGTATCATTGGCTATGTTTACATGCACCGATTTTCGTCAATCTGAATTAATTGAATCTGATTGCAGATCTGTTTACATGTACTATAAACATTGTAATCTGATTCAAATATCCGTTTATATTTGTTTTATATACATTCCGATTAAAACTTTGACGTCATGTCAATCACACTTGCGGTAACCCGGGTTTCGTCAACAGAGTCAGAGATATTGTCAAATGCAGCAAATCTTGGCAATATTAAGAGGATTTGGTATTTCCAATTAATGTAGGCCTGTTACATACTTCTAGTCTATTATTATTACTATTAGGTTAGGCTTCTTTCTTTTATTATTAAATTAATATTATAATAAATTTGCCCCACAATTTCATAGCGCATCGCCGCATAACTGACGTGCTCTGAGGATAATATAACTTATAAGATTAGGCTATTAGCTATCTTTGAAAATGATTTAAACTTTTTTTAGGTCTGATATAATGAATTATAGGCCTATAATTAAAGTTATTAAGAATGTCAATGAAAATTAAGCGCAGCTTTACTTCAAGCACTGACTTTAAAAAACAAACCACCTGTTTAACACGAAATACTATTATTCTCATTTGTTTCACTAGCCTATATGTACGGCCACAAGTGAAATAATGGAATAAATTTAGACAGTTACATAGGCTACCGTTACCAGCATTTTATGTTGAAATTAGTCTCTGAGAATATGCTTTGTTAAAGCAGCCTCAGACAGCTCCGTCACTTTTTACTTTCACTTTTGTGGTGAATTCTGACCGAGTTTGAGGCTTTTTCATCAGCATAACTCTTGCGCAAAGTTTGGACGTTGCTTCTTGTGTGATATCCACTGGCTCCCCGTCTTGTCTTAAAACGGAAGATTTCCAATATTGTGACGAAGGGATACATACGCCACTGCCTGTTGACATACATCTTTACAACTAAAGACGTGAACGTTAACTTTAAATGCTTGTCAGCATTGCACTGTTGTGCCCCAGAGGCTTCTGAATACTATTGAGAAAGTAGTCGGATTCAAGTGTTTACATGGTTATTTTTTGCTGTTTGATCGGATTAGAAAAGGAATAAACCACCCCTTCCAATCCGATCGAAATTTCATTCAGATCGATTAAGGTGTTTACATGAACGTTTTTCAATCCGACTGAGCAGTCAATCCGATTACAAATGGATTATTTGGGTGCATGTAAACGTAGCCAATGTTAACTTCAGTATTTTGAAGTGTTCATTTAAAATTGCAACAGTTACAATAAAATAAAGAAGGTTCAAGTTTATTTTTAAATAAATGTTTTAATTGTTTTTATTTCTATTCAAAGAATCTAAAAAAAAAAAAAAAAATCCAGTTTCTACAAAAAAATGAAGCAGTACAACTGTTTACAACATTAATAACAAAAATGTTGCTCGAATATTTACTCTTAAGTGTTATTTTTCATTAAATAAAAAATGTTTTTGGTACAATTTATGGTTGCATTTCATTTTCTGTAATTCTATTCAATACCTATTAATGTACATAAATAATAAAACTATAAAAATAGTAATAGTAATTACATACTGTAAATATATTTACAAACTATTTTTATAGTTTTATTGTAACTGGCTAAAGTTTTGAATGATTTCATCATGTTTTATTAATATTAATAAAGGTAAACATTAAATATTCAAGCTTTTATAGAGCAATCCAGTCTGTCTGATGTTGGTCCATTAGATTTTAAATATTTCTGTGTAGCCAGTTTTGGCCAGAATACTATTTCGAGAGAGATCTGAAAGGTATCCAGACCAAATGAACCACATAAACGGGTCCAGATCGGATCCGCGGCGGATCAGCTGCTTCATAAACGGGTCCGTATTGGATCCGCGGCGGATCAGCTGCTTCATAAACGGGTCCGTATTGGATCCGCGGCGGATCAGCTGCTTCATAAACGGGTCCGTATTGGATCCGCGGCGGATCAGCTGCTTCATAAACGGGTCCGTATTGGATCCGCGGCGGATCAGCTGCTTCATAAACGGGTCCAGATCGGATCCGCGGCGGATGAACTACTTTATCGGTGGACACGGGGCGGGCCTGTTCCGGATCTGAACTGGATCCGCAATCCTTATCTGTTCCGGATCCGCTGCGCTGTGCAAGTGGACTCCGTTCCGGACCCGTTTTGCGGATCCGTTCCGGAGCTTGTGATACCTCCGGGGCGGATCCGTTGCGGAGTCAGTTTGCTATCTGGGTTACAAATAGTGAAACGCGCTGCAAATAAAGAAAACATCTTCATCAGTTTGACAACACATGCGCTGCAAACTCCACAACACTTACAAATAGTGAAACGCGCTGCAAATAAAGAAAACATCTTCATCAGTTTGACAACACATATGCGCTGCAAACTCCACAACACTTACAAATAGTGAAACGCGCTGCAAATAAAGAAAACATCTTCAACAGTTTGACAACACATATGCGCTGCAAACTCCACAACACTTACAAATAGTGAAACGCGCTGCAAATAAAGAAAACATCTTCATCAGTTTGACAACACATGCGCTGCAAACTCCACAACACTTACAAATAGTGAAACGCGCTGCAAATAAAGAAAACATCTTCATCAGTTTGACAACACATATGCGCTGCAAACTCCACAACACTTACAAATAGTGAAACGCGCTGCAAATAAAGAAAACATCTTCATCAGTTTGACAACACATATGCGCTGCAAACTCCACAACACTTACAAAAAGAAAAACGCGCTGCAAATAAAGAAAACATCTTCATCAGTTTGACAACACATGCGCTGCAAACTCCACAACACTTACAAATAGTGAAACGCGCTGCAAATAAAGAAAACATCTTCATCAGTTTGACAACACATATGCGCTGCAAACTCCACAACACTTACAAAAAGAAAAACGCGCTGCAAATAAAGAAAACATCTTCATCAGTTTGACAACACATGCGCTGCAAACTCCACAACACTTACAAATAGTGAAACGCGCTGCAAATAAAGAAAACATCTTCATCAGTTTGACAACACATATGCGCTGCAAACTCCACAACACTTACAAAAAGAAAAACGCGCTGCAAATAAAGAAAACATCTTCATCAGTTTGACAACACACGCTGCAAACTCCACAACACTTACAAATAGTGAAACGCGCTGCAAATAAAGAAAACATCTTCATCAGTTTGACAACACATATGCGCTGCAAACTCCACAACACTTACAAATAGTGAAACGCGCTGCAAATAAAGAAAACATCTTCATCAGTTTGACAACACACGCGCTGCAAACTCCACAACACTTACAAATGGTGAAACGCGCTGCAAATAAAGAAAACATGTGGAGTTTGCAGCGCGTGTGTTGTCAAACTGATGAAGATGTTTTCTTTATTTGCAGCGCGTTTTTCTTTTTGTAAGTGTTGTGGAGTTTGCAGCGCATATGTGTTGTCAAACTGATGAAGATGTTTTCTTTATTTGCAGCGCGTTTTTCTTTTTGTAAGTGTTGTGGAGTTTGCAGCGCATATGTGTTGTCAAACTGATGAAGATGTTTTCTTTATTTGCAGCGCGTTTCACTATTTGTAAGTGTTGTGGAGTTTGCAGCGCATATGTGTTGTCAAACTGATGAAGATGTTTTCTTTATTTGCAGCGCGTTTCACTATTTGTAAGTGTTGTGGAGTTTGCAGCGCATGTGTTGTCAAACTGATGAAGATGTTTTCTTTATTTGCAGCGCGTTTTTCTTTTTGTAAGTGTTGTGGAGTTTGCAGCGCATATGTGTTGTCAAACTGATGAAGATGTTTTCTTTATTTGCAGCGCGTTTCACTATTTGTAAGTGTTGTGGAGTTTGCAGCGCATGTGTTGTCAAACTGATGAAGATGTTTTCTTTATTTGCAGCGCGTTTCACCATTTGTAAGTGTTGTGGAGTTTGCAGCGCATGTGTTGTCAAACTGATGAAGATGTTTTCTTTATTTGCAGCGCGTTTTTCTTTTTGTAAGTGTTGTGGAGTTTGCAGCGCATATGTGTTGTCAAACTGATGAAGATGTTTTCTTTATTTGCAGCGCGTTTCACTATTTGTAAGTGTTGTGGAGTTTGCAGCGCATGTGTTGTCAAACTGATGAAGATGTTTTCTTTATTTGCAGCGCGTTTTTCTTTTGTAAGTGTTGTGGAGTTTGCAGCGCATATGTGTTGTCAAACTGATGAAGATGTTTTCTTTATTTGCAGCGCGTTTCACTATTTGTAAGTGTTGTGGAGTTTGCAGCGCATGTGTTGTCAAACTGATGAAGATGTTTTCTTTATTTGCAGCGCGTTTCACTATTTGTAAGTGTTGTGGAGTTTGCAGCGCATATGTGTTGTCAAACTGATGAAGATGTTTTCTTTATTTGCAGCGCGTTTCACCATTTGTAAGTGTTGTGGAGTTTGCAGCGCATGTGTTGTCAAACTGATGAAGATGTTTTCTTTATTTGCAGCGCGTTTCACCATTTGTAAGTGTTGTGGAGTTTGCAGCGCATGTGTTGTCAAACTGATGAAGATGTTTTCTTTATTTGCAGCGCGTTTCACTATTTGTAAGTGTTGTGGAGTTTGCAGCGCATGTGTTGTCAAACTGATGAAGATGTTTTCTCATTTGCAGCGCGTTGAGCTCTCTCGGCCACCGTAAAGCAGAGATGAAAGGGCCCTCGCACCCGGACTCACCGCCACCCAGTGGCCTTAGGAAAACTGTGAACATTGGGTGATATTCATTTAAGCGGATGAATAGAGGAGAAATATGACAAAGTCATTTTGATGGTCAAAGTCATATACAAATGTGTTTCTGGGAATGAATTGCAGTGAAAAGCATGCCATTTCCTGTTTCCAACAGGTAGCGCTATGACTAACTGAATATTGGCATATAGATGTCTTCAGGCCAGGATTCTTATCACACATGTAAAGTTTGGGGCAGATCAGACACTGTATGCCTGAGTTACAACAGTGTCCTCTTTCATGGCGAAAAATCAGATTTTATCAGGCCGCCACGGACACGCCCTTCAGCAAAAACTCAAAATCTTTGCAATATAACATCGTTAAGGCGTTAAGATTAGACTGACCATATATGATGTGGTTCTGGTTAAATCTCTATGAGGAATTAATCACAGTGTGAAACAAGTCATTTCCTGTTGCCAACAGGTGGCGCTATGACTGTAACTGAATATTGCCATGTAGTTGTCTTCAGGCCAGGACTCTAATAAAACTTTTTAAGTTTGGGGCAGATCGTACATTGTATGCCCAAGTTATAACAACATCCTGTTTCATGGCAAAACTTCGAATTTTTCAGGCCGCCACAGACACGCCCTTCAGTGAAAAGTAAAGATCTTCGCAATTTAATGTCACAAAGGCCTTTAGATTAGACTGACCAAATATAGGAGGAATCCGTTAAAGTAATGCCAAAAACTGCAAAAATTTTGCAGAGAAAATTCTAAATATTTCACTTCCTGTTGGGTTTTCAGATTTTGCACCCAGGGGCACGAAGGGCGCTTAAAGGGTAATTTCACCCAAAAATGAAAATTCTGTCATTTATTACTTACCCTCATGCCGTTCCACACCCATAAGACCTTCATTAATCCTCGGAACACAAATTAAGATATTTTTGTTGAAAAACGGGGCACCAATGGCAGGGGCTCCGTGAGGCCTGCATAAGGAGCAATGACATTTCCTCTCTCAAGATCCATAAAGGTTCATGTGAGTTCATGTGAGTACAGTGGTTCAATATTAATATTACAAAGCGACAAGAATATTTTTGGTGCGCCAAAAAAAACCCAAAATAACGACTTATATAGTGATGGCCAATTTCAAAACACTGTTTCAGGAAGCTTCGGAGCATAATGAATTTGCGTGTCGAATCAGCTGTTCGGAGCGCCAAAGTAACGTGATATCAGCAGTTTGGTGGCTTGACCCGTGATCTGAATCATGATTCGATATGCTGATTCATTATGCTCCGAAGCTTCCTGAAGCAGTGTTTTGAAATCGGCCATAACATTCCCTATGGCATCTCCAGAATATTTCATGTCTGTCACATGTGCTCAGTGTGAACCTGCTCTCATCCGTGAAGAGAACGGGGCACCATTGGCAGGGCACAGGTCACAATAGAAGACGTCAAGCCCTCATGCCACCCCCATGAAGTCTGTTTCTGACAGTTTGGTTCGAAACATGGACACTAGTAGCCTGTTGGAGGTCTTTCTGTAGGGCTCTGGCAGTGCTCCTCCTGTTCCTCCTCGCACAAAGGAGCAGATACCAGTCCTGCTGCTGGGTTGTGGCCTTTCTACCTCCCAGCACTCCTTAAATTCATAAATATCCACATTACCGCCTCAGAAATTACTAATTTTTAATCAATAAATATAATTAGAATAAGACACAGAGCCGTTACAAATCAAATGAAATCATTAACAACAAAATTCATCTTTGCACTGCAGAAGTGGCACAGAAGACGCATCTGAATTGCTAAATTACAAATGCATAAATACCATTGAAAATAATGTTTTAAAAATATTTTTTTATTGAATGTTTGTATAAAAGCAATATCATGTTTGCAGTCATGCTCAAATTTGTGAAAACATCTCTCTTGTGATATATCACATTATAATACAAAATCCAGTATGAAGTACTTTTTTGCAACTATATCTTGAATTTTTTGAGCATTTGTATTAATTTTGGTGAATTTTTTTGACTCAATCCCTCATTAATTTCTGAACCGGCACAATAAATAAATCAAATTAGAAGTAAATTATTGATTGCATTTGAAGCAGTAAGTTTTACATCCAATCACATTAATGATGTTAATAAATAAATCAGATAATGCACTAGCAATTTTTGCAATATCCCAGCAGTTGTGGTCTTGACCAGTCTTGAAACAAAATCCTGAGCGCTCTTAAGCCGAGTTCAGACTGCACGATTTTCAAAGTAGTCGGGTCACTGTTCTTTTCACACTGCATGACTATCTTGGCCAGCATTCATTCGCTGCTGTGTTCAAACTGCACGATGGATCGGCGATAGAAGGTTTCACACTGCATGACTTTACAATAGGAAGAATCGCCGACAACTCTGTCTGGCATGCAAACTATGTTTCACAACCAAACACACGCGAGATGTGACAAGGAAACAACGCGATATCACGCGTGCAAGACCGGAGTTATTATTATTATTATTATTAAAAATGGTAGCCCACAAGAAGCTTGCAATACAAATTGACTGTGCGCTGATTTGCAGCGAAAACAAGAAAAAGAAAAGAAGAATATGGAGGAGGAAATGGTTAGGGAGACTGTGGATTGTGTGTCCTGCAACGAGAGTTGGAGGTAAATAAATAACTTTTCAATGTGCTGCTGTTGTGGATGGTCAAGCAAATGTTTGTGCTTTGTTTCTGTTTGATAGAATTGTAATGTTTATCTGAAACGAAGCCATGCTTGCTGATATTTTGGTCTATAATTTATATATAATATGTAAT
Source organism: Chanodichthys erythropterus (assembly GCF_024489055.1). Taxonomy (NCBI): domain Eukaryota; kingdom Metazoa; phylum Chordata; class Actinopteri; order Cypriniformes; family Xenocyprididae; genus Chanodichthys; species Chanodichthys erythropterus. The sequence continues at coordinate 29,625,450 of NC_090224.1, read as the reverse complement.
AATAATATAATCTATTAATTTTTAAGTTTAATCATACTGTGATAATTGAGTATTTCCTTAATTTTTTTGAGCAGTGTATTTCAGAAACACATTTGATTGTTTTGTTGTTGTTGTTGAACCTATTCTTCAATGTCTCTATCACAGTCTCCTCTACACTGACACAGAGCTGTGCACTTTAAGGAGGCTTTTTTTGCAGCCACAACTTAAGAGTGGACTGGCTTGCCTGTGGAAGAGTTGACCTCAATGGTCTCCAATCGCTTTGGTCCATCCAACCCCAGACTGAGATGGCATATTTGGTGCCATCACAAATGTTTTTCCCCAACAATGTCCCAAATGCCACCCACAACTGCTCAATGTCCAGCTCTGACACATGTGTAATGGCTAGGACCACGACATCTGTGTCCACAGTGCACAAGGTGACCTTTTTAAATCCTTTCCTTGCAGAATCTGTCACATGGAGTAGCATCCTTCCCTCTGCCTCTTCATGTATGAAGGCAATCTGATTTTATTCTTGTGCAGGCCAGTGTGCCAAAACAGAAACTGAAGACTTTCTTGCTGTCTCATGGTACACCAGTTGTCAATGGTGACACGCAGATAGTCTTGAATCAGTGTACTGATTGTAGGTCCATATCATAAGGATGTGGAGACTACTGGCAGTTACAAATCCAAGGCCCTTCCTGTGTTCTATGCCTTCACTGGGTGTGACACAATATCTGTATTTGCAACCAGGGGCAAGAAGATAGCATGGGATACCTGGAATGCAGATGACAACAGACTAAGGATGTACTGGTGCAGCACCTCAAAAAAGCAGTGTACCAAGGAGAACAAGCACTTGAGGTGGCAACAGACTGGGGTTGGTTGGACCCAACCATTTGGAGACCATTCCCTCCAAACATGCCCCTGTGGGGCCCATGCTGGATTTTTGCTGGACAGTGGGCTAAGGCCAGCCCACACCAAACTTAAACAGGCCCAGTGCGGGCTTGCCCAGGCGAATCCCACAGCTTTGGGCTAACTGCGGGCTCTCTGTGAGCAGTCCACACTAGCAAACTGCCCACATTAAGCCCATGATGGCCCAGTGTGGGCTAGCCTCTTCAGGCCTAGAGCAACTTTTGTACCTCTAGGCCCATAATAAGCTGAAAAACACTGTCACATGACTAGCAGCAACAGAACATTAAACGCTAACAGATCTGTCTAGATCTCAACATCTTTACATATTACAATCCAGTTTGACTATTTCTTTCATACAAAACCTTTAGATGTTGAAGTTTTATAGAAAATAGTACATTTTGAAGTCACTGTTATGGATATGAGTGTTTGCTTTAGTTGGGCTCTTGACCCTTAACTTAACAATCCAACCCTTACCCTCTCCATTGACTCTCCATTGTATTGTGTGAAGCTGCCTCCTTGTCATTTCTGACTTATAACAAAAAAAACGAACAATGTCTAAAAGCTGCTATATATGTGACAGAGTGTACAGCTGTTGAATGAAGAGTTTGTGCCACACAATTCATTTATGTTGTTCTGACCTCTTTATGTGCCTGTCTTGATATTCAAGAAAAAAATTTTTGGAGGAAACATGAAATATTTTTAATGTTATTATAGATTATAGAAGATTTTATATCTACATATATCTGAAAAGTAATAACAAGTCTTCCCAACTAGAGTCCAATAGGGTATATGTCGAATGGAAAACTGGTCTCATTGCATCCGCTTGTCAGAGAAAGTGTTAACAGCAATATGAACTGATGGCATATTTATGGACTTTTAAGGTAATCAGTGAAACTACAAAATTCACATTGTAATAGGTGTTTTATTCTATTAAATATCTGAGGAAGAAAAATTAAAAAAGTTTTTAAATATCAATCTACATGCGGGGGACATCAGTTATGCTCATCTTTGCTTGCTCCTTTTAATTTATCTTGAAATAAAACAACAATTATTTTTAATGAAGCACATGCAAAAGACATAAACCGGAAGTAATCTGATCTGTTTTACAGAATATGGAAGTGAGATTGGGCATAACCCCTATAGAGTCCAATATGTAGGTTTACTATAGAAAAGCTAAATGTTATTAAAATGGTGACTGACCAAAGCCATTGGCTTGGTCTGCCAGAACAGTTAGCACAGTTCCCTATTTTTATATCCTCACTGCTTATTTCCATATAGTGAAAATGAACTGAAATCCAAAAATGACAAAACCTCTAAAAGAGCAACACTCTGCTCAACATTTTCTTTTGTGCTCCACAGCTAAAAGACCGAAAATCATGAAAGGCAGTGAGTAAATAATAGCATTTTAATTTTCTGTAGGCTAAAGAAAGTTAGTCCATATTTGGTAAATTAATGCAATACACTGTTTTAGTTGCACACAGAAACTCAGAGGCCTTCTTTCATTGTAATTTTAAAGACACAAGGGCAAAAGGAAGAAAACTGTATAGGCTACATTACAAGGTAAGTGGACTGAGACCAATTTTGGACCAACTATTGGACCAAAAAGAAAGTCAACTTCTTGGGATAGATGGAATGTAAAATGAACTTTTATTAAGTTCAGTTAAAAAAGGGAAATGAAGTGGGAAGACGCCTGCTAGCCAAAATGCTGTCTACATAGGGTAAATCACAAGCGATTGAGACACAGCCGCAGACTACGTCACCGCTTAATTTCCTCGCTTCACATGTAAAAACACACACCTGAGCGCTGAAGCAGGAAGACATCAGATGAATGTAGACATCTTTCGACAGGAAACCCGTGACGAATCGTTGTGACAAGAAACGATAATAAGCGACTGATCTCGATTTTTACCAGTCAATTCGGTTGACACTACAGCTAAAGTGGATTGGACCGCATGCGCGAGTATCTCACATCAGGATCCCTTTAAATCCATCAGAAATGGGTTCATGTTTTTTTCTTTTCGCGTTCTTTCTTTTTATTCTCGGTGATTTTGGCGGAGAAACCCAGAGCGAGATATCTGCACAAGACCAACAGTGTGTAAGAACTTTCACGGCTGGTCGGGAAGACTTTGTTCTGGACACGGAAGAGTCGATCAAGGATGGGGCCGTTTTCCTGGCGAACCCGAGCGTAGAGCGTACGCACGAGTGCACTGTTAAGTGCTGCAGAGATCCAAGATGCAACCTTGCTCTCGTTGAGGACGGAGACGAGAAGATATCCAACAACAGCTGCTTTCTCTTCAACTGCTTATATAAGCATACATATGTCTGTAGATTTATTCAAAAGCAGGGGTTTACAAATTATATATTGGATTCAGTCTATGAACATTACCTTAACGGCCGCAAAAGTGGTAAATTTTATTCTATGCATTCATATTTTTGATTATGTTGTGAAACTTTCGTTTCATGCTGACTTTAACACAAAATGAATTAATTTTTTTCAGCCTGTTTTGTCCCAGTGCTCCAGCATCAGTGTACTATAAGTGTTACAGTAGTTAATATTAATAAACTTGAGGTCTCCTTCAAACATTTTAAGAATCTTTGTTTTTTTGTAATTTTGTATAGGGGTACATTGACTAATTGCATTCATCCACAAATACTTAAGGCACTGTTTGGGGTCCCTCAGACTGCCACATTAGTGGAACCCTCTGGAGAATCTCTTGGCATCTTTTGAAAGTGCCTCAGTGTACTCATGATGTATTTTCAGGTTTTATAGGTTCCATTTTGGCAGGCCCGGCGTCAAGGGGGGGCTTGGGGGGCTTAGCCCACCCTGCGATGATCTCAAGCCCCTCCTTTCCCAAGCCTGGCAGAAGAGAACGTAAAAACGTAATTAAATAAGTACAGTGTGACATAAAATGTGATTTGTAATTTCAATTAAAAACAAAAAACAAAACGTTACTCATTTTAAATTGAATCGAGTTTTAATCATACCATAACCACAAAAAAAAAAATCAGGCAAAAATATGACATGACTATAGGACTGAAGGGGCTCGCACACCGGACGCGAAGCTCAGCGCCGCGACACGTCTTTAAAATTCGAACGCATTGTTTTCTATGAGTGTTTTCTATCGTCGACATTCGACGCCTGTCCGCGGCGCCCAGCTACGACTCGCGTTCGGTGTGCGAGCCCCTTGATGATAGGCGGAGATTTGCTACGACTCTACTGAGAAGTAAAGAGTAAGCGCCGCAGACTCCAGCTGTTCTAGCAGGTTGGTGTTATTTTATTTATTATTAGAATGCGTTTATAACGTTTATCACGTCATCTTATTTTAATCCTGACTTTTAAAAAAAATGTTTGTTTAAAGTTTGAACCAGTTCTGATGGCATCGGCCCAGTGCAAAATCATAATACATTTTTATTCTTTGCGAATAGTGACATAATTAGTAATACTAATCACTTTGTTTTATAGGCAAAATTAAATTATATCGATACCAAACGCCCACTGACACTCACGCTATGTGCACCCTCGGGCAGAAGGGGTAGCCCGCCCTGCTAAAATGTCCTGGCGCCGGGACTGCATTTTGGGTGCCTAGAGGTTCTCTTAAGGGTTTTGATCTGAAGATACCTGAAATGGTACCTCTGGTATCTTTTCATTTTTAGCTATATGTTAAAGATGTATTATTTGTCTTTAATTAAGCAAGGTGCAATTATGTTAATTTTATTCTTATTGAAATCGGAGTGATTGTCATTTCAACAATATTATGACTATGACTATTTTTCTTCAGATAAGAAGGACAAACCTCCTATTGCCAATGCTGGACGGGATGTGGTGGTCCAGCCTCATGAGGAGGTATTTCTGAATGGCATTGAGAGTTGGGATGATATGAAGATCGTAAACTACCATTGGACCCTCATCCGTGGAGCTGAATCTGTCAAGGTGGAGGTATGAGAATATGAGCAGTCATGTTATGATATTAATGTTGATGTGGTTATGTTATGTTTCCAGTTATGATGGTAAGATTAATTTAAAAAGAATTATCCCTTTAACTACGACTAATGATTATTTTAATTCAGCAATTAGGTGGAATGAAATGTCAATTTTTAGAGCATGTTACCCAATGTGATTTAAACTGCTTTAGCTACAAGACCCTGATCGGATGTCAAGTGGCAACAGACTTCCGTTCATTTACTTTGTGCACAAAGGTCATAATACCCAACATCTGATCTGTTTCAAAACAACTGCTCCACAGAAAACAGAATTGCCGGACCAGATAAAGGTGTCCAACCTCATACCTGGGGTGTATGAGTTCAAACTTACAGTGACGGATTCAGCAGACCATTCTGATTCAGCTAAAGTCACCGTTTTGGTTCTCACTCCTGAGCAATCTGAGCGTGAGTGTTATCTTTGATTCTTCTTTTCCCAACCACTCCCAGACTTTTACCTTTATGAATATGGCTCAGGGTTTAACTCACTGTAAATGAGAAACAAAGCTATTATTATTTCATTCCTCTTTTATGGAGTTGTTCTCCTTCCTGTGATGTGTGTAAATGTTTAGGAATACCATAGTAAAATAGTTGAGCCAAATGGAACCAATTGTAATGAATCATCATTCAGGCTGGGATCTATTTGCATGCTTTATTGAACAAGATCGTAGTCGTACAGGCAGGGTAGATCAGGAGCAGACAGATATGATACAGGACAGACAGAATCGTAATCAGGAAACGGGCAACGGTCAGGGCTGGCAGAGAATACTCACAGGTCAGAAAACAAAGCACAAGTCAGGGATAGGCAGCAGAGGTTCATAAACGATGATCAGCAGGTTCAGCAACAGGTAAACAATCAGACAATAGAATAAGTACATTGTACACCAGAATTGTACACCACGGCATAGGGGTGTAACGATACGCTCAGGTCACGATACGGTACGTATCTCGATACGGAGTTCACGATATGATGCGTATCATGATATTTTGAACAAAATGAAACTGAAATTCAAACAAGATTTATTAAAAAACATTAACAAATTTCAATAATTTTCCTTGTTGTACATACAAGATCACATTTCAATAAAATAAATAAATATAAAATTAATAAAAACCTTCTGTATTCAAATTAACAGTTGAATAGGGCTGTCTGTCACTGAAAAAAAAATGTTAAATTTAACATGAACTTAGAATTATGAAAAGGGGCCATTCACATATCGCGTCTAAAAACGCGTGGAAGGCGCGGCCGCTTCTCCTTCTTTCCAAAGCGCTTGCGCTCCAGTGGCGTCGGTCGTTGCAACCATGAACTGAGCTCTCCAAGAGGATCAGGATGTTTCTGCAAAGGATAAATGATTTCTAGCCCTTGCATTAGTTTTACTACGAGATATATTGATGGAGATAAGATATAAAAACCACCATGTACAGCTATGATCAGCTGTTCAGCTGAGCTTTTGATGTTTTGTTACGGAAAGGCCGTAGCTGATCGGTTGATTCGTGTCACACGACCTGTGGTGCGCTTGCGGCATTCTGAGAAGTTGAGAATTGCATGCGCGTCGATCCCATTATGAGCGCGCCTGCCGCGCGGCTACATTTAAAAATAATAACTGACTTGCATGCGGAAAAGACGCAATATGTGAACGGCCCAACTGAATTTCTTAAAGCAAAGCATCGCAAGCGTCTTTTGCTTTTCTGTGAGCACAGCTGTTGCTGTGCACTGCGGTGAAAGAAAGCCACAACTTTTCTCACTCGACCATGCAAGAGACTGACATGAGAAACGTTTAAACCTGCTTGCAAGATTTAATGTGTGCCCGAAACACTTACTGAACTAGAGAGCTGATTGAGACACACCATCTACGATAAATCGTTACACCCCTAATACTTATAGTAATTTAAAAATGTGATGGCATTGGATCTGGACAGGAAGGATAACTCTGAGAGTTGGAAGGGGTGTGTCGCGATTCTGCCTTCTCACATCGCGATACAGGTTCGTGGACCTGCGTATCGCGATTTCGGTTTCATATCGTTACAGCCCTACCACGGCAATACAAGACTTCGCTTCTAACTGTGGTGACAGAGAGTCTTTAATAGTCTTGTTAACAAGGTACAGCTGGTGGGTAATTAGTTCAGGACAAGGGCTGATGGGAAATGTAGTGTGAGAGAATGTTAGTACTCGGGTGAGGGCTCCCTCTGATGGCCAGAGGAGGGAGTTACGGAGTTCGTCTCTGTGACACCAATAAGTAGTCGATTAACTTGGAAAAATTGTCTACTAATCTAGATTATACTTTTTGAACTTGTCATTGTTTACTATGAATATTGTTGGCTGTTATGACAAACCACTTGTGACTTTCCTTTTTTGTTAGTCGTTTTGGATAAAAGCATCTGCTAAATGAATAAATCTAAAAAGGAAGGAGATAAAGTTTTCAGACGTCTAAATGTTGTAGGCTTACAAATAACTCCATAATGTAGTGATATGTTAGAGATGACTCTCTGTTTTTATTGTTTGAGAAGGCTTACCGCTCCCTCTATGATTGTGCAGAACCGGTTTGACGTGTTACACGCTTTGAGTCACAGTTGCGCAGTATGGATAACTGCTCTGCGTTAACACACAATTCAGCAAGGACTTAATGAATTGCAGCAAATAGCAAAGATTAATTAACATGTGGCATTCTCAGCCTTCTGTAACCTTTCTAATATAAAGGCGATGGTCTTCATTGTGTGGCAGCGTGACAGTGTGAAAAAGATATTGATAATGCATTTTATAGTAAATTGCAATAAAACACAAGGAATGAACTCAGTGAAGAAACAGTACATTTACAGTACATTTAGTAAAACCACATGTATACTGCAGTATAAATGAGGTCAGTTTTAGCAACTAGGTATTGAATCATCACATAAATTCTTTTTACTCACTGTCTAATTACACTGTTTATGTGATGTATCCATGTCTGGTTCATGAATACAACAGCACATTTGTGTGATGCAATATGTAATTACATATTATTGTTTTTTTTGTTGTTGTTGTTTCTTCTGATTCTTCTTCTTCTTCTTTGCTGTTTTGATGATATTCCTCTACTTTGATGTTTTACCAGCGAAGACATAATATCAGAGTGACCCCAACATCTATGAATATATTGCATTGCAAAAAATATTTTAATTGGTATTTTCATCTTGTTTTCCAGAAAAAAAATGCATAAAACATTTACTTTACACAAATTTATTAATATTGGGGAATTGTTCGTTCGTTCGTTCTTTCTTTCTTTCTTTCTTTCTTTCTTTCTTTCTTTCTTTCTTTCTTTCTTTCTTTCTTTCTTTCTTTCTTTCTTTCTTTCTTTCTTTCTTTCTTTCTTTCTTTCTTTCTTTCTTTCTTTCTTTCTTTCTTTCTTTCTTTCGGCATAAATCATACAAAATTTAGTGAGGGTTACAAATTTTGACAAATTTTTACAAATTTTAGAGGGTTATGCTACATAATAATACTACTACTACTAATAATCTGTACATTTTCTGAAGTGTTGCCGATCATGGCAGTATCTAGGGAAATGTCACTTTGAATATCGGGTAGAAGTTTGCTGTGGAGCACTTGCAAGCACCCTTCTGAAAACTAAAATCCACGGTCTTGTGGACTGCACGTGTCGTAAAGGGATAGTTCACCAAAAAAATTAAAATTCTGTCATAATTTACTCACCCTCAGGTTGTTCCAAACCTGTATGAATTGCTTTGTTCTGTTGAACACAAAGGAAGATATTTTGAAGAATGTGAGAAACTGAGCAGTTCTGGGGACTAGGGGGACTTAGTTTTTTTTTTTTTCTACTATGGAAGTCAATGGTGTCCCAAAGCAGCATGGTTACAAACTTTCTTCAAAGTATGTTCCTTTCTGTTCAACAGAACAAATAAATGTTTACAGGTTTGAAACACATTGAGGGTGAGTAAATAACAGAATTTTCATTTTTGGGTGAACTATCCCTTTAAGTCCACAAGACTGCTAGTTAATATGAATTGTGCTGTTTGGGAAAGGGCCATTCTCTTTTTCCTTTTGATGGTTGATTACAATTAAAGGATTAGTTCACCCAAAAATGAAGTTTCTTTCATTAAGTATCGTTCATGCCATTCCAAACCCGTAAGACCTTCATTCATCTTTGTAACACAAATTAAGATATTTTTTGATAAAATCCAAGAGTTTTTTTTTTTTTTAATCCCCCATAGAAATCAATGTAATTACCATATCCAGGGGCCAAAAAAGTAGTAAAAACATTGTTAAAATAGTCAACGTGACTACAGTGGTTCAACTTAAATGTTACGAAGCGATGAGAATGCAGTGCAGGCTTCCGGGTTTTACGTCACAACTCGTTATTGGCCAGCTTCTGCAACAGCATCACACGTATGCGTGTGGTGCTCACCAGGGTTGCCAGGTTTTCATAACAAAATCTGCCCAATTGCTAGTGTTGTGGCAAAAATCAACCCGACTCTACTGCATAAGAGATAAACACGTCCAACTGTCTTTCGAAAGTTTTATTTCTTGCAAGAAAGGTCAGGCAGTCATACAGGCACACAGGTAGCTGCAGAGTGTAAGACAAAGAACGAAAGCTTCCCCTCACTTTTATATCTCTAACCTCCAAGGCTGAAGCCTCTGTCCTTTTACCATATTAGGATCATCTCTTAGCAGCTCTAACTTTCCACACATTGTTAGCACAGACATGTTTTTAACATACATCTTGCATGTTCCCATACCATATCTTGCTCTTTCTATTTCTAACATCTACGTTAAACACTGTGTTAAACATTACTACTTAAGCCAACATCATACCATGTTCCATAAGCATTATTTCATAAGAATACAGGTAAAAATGTTATGAAAAATTAAAATTTCCACAACAGTTCCCCCTTATTAACATTCATTAATAATCAGTCACTACATGTTTCACTAGGATCAAATGTATAATAATAAAAATATTAAAACAAGCAAATCTAAGTTATCACATCACCTTTATACTCTTCATCTCTGATCTTTATACAAACAACAAATTAAGATACAGCCACCCAATCATAGAGCTAACAATACGGGGTTCCCCTGGTAAAATTTGCATTCCACGGACTAAATATCAAGTTATTTGGAGTCACTTCAACCAGCGGACATGGAAAAACAACCCACGGCAACAGTTTAGAGTAGCCCAATTCTGCGGGAAACGTGAACAGCGTTGGCCAATTGTTGAAAAGTCATTATTTTGTTTTGTTTTTATGCACAAGTATTCTCGTTGCTTCATAACATTAAGGTTGAACCACTGTAGTCACGTTGCCTATTTTAACAATGTCGTTACTACTTTTCTGGACCTTGAATGTGGTAATTACGTTGATTTTCTATGGGGGAAAATACCTCTTGGATTTTGTCAAAATTAATTTGTGTTCCGAAGATGTTCTTACGGAGGTCTTACGGGTGTGGAACGACATAAGGGTGAGTAATTAATGACAGAAATTTCATTTTTGGGTTAACTAGCCCTTTAATTGCTCACCCTCATGTCGTTCCAAACCTGTAAGACTTTTGTTCATCTTCGAAACACAAATGAAGATATTTTTAAATAATGGTGTTAGTTTTTTCTGTATCAATTCCAGTGCTAGTCCTCATTCTTTTGAAGTGTATGCAAGGTCAATTTGCAGCGCTAAAAACAGTGTGTCGACAACACGACCAAACTCTTCCAGGCCTCAGCTACAACTCCAGTGTCAAAGTAGACATTGTTTGTGGGCAGCCAATGAAGACCATAGGCAAATTTGTTACATTGTTACGTAGGTATGTAACAGAAAGTCAAGTCATCACCTTTATTTATATAGCGCTTTTTACAATGCAGATTGTTTCAAAGCAGCTTTACAGTGATAACAGGAAAATAATGTAACAAAGTTTGTTTTGGCTGTACAGCAGCTCAAGAAGAAAATTGTCATTGTCCAGCTTAAGTTCAGTGTTGATTCATTTCTGATGTAAAAATCATTACTTAATTTATCTATACAGCAGCTCTGGATAAAACAGTGATGTCATTATTCAGCTCAGTTCAGTTCTCATACAATGGTGTCAGTGCAGGCAGATCAGTAATATTGTTGTTGAATATTAAGTGTACCCGACTAAGCAAGCCAAGAGGCGACAATGGCAAGGAACCCAAACTCCACCGGTTCAGAAAATGAGACTGGAATTGCTGACATCTCGTTTTGGCAGTTCATAATCTATTCTTTCTTTCAGGAAACAATAACTTTATTTGTTGTGCACTATTTGTTGTGCACTTTGATCTTTAAAACTTTGCAGATTACAAAAACCATTATATTACACACAAAAAGCATGATTTGGCCACTTTAATACAAACAATGCCTTGAGCACATTAGGAACTTTGTTTACACCTCTGCATCTTGAACATGTGCCAAAACCGTTGTTCCCATGTGCAGGTTTCAACAATATCTTGAAAATGAAAAAAATTAAATTTAAAATGAACTTGCAAATAAACATGTCATGTCATGTTCTCAATAATCTTGCCCCTTCATAATTATCTGACCTTCTTCATATTTACACTCCTGCTCGTACTTTAAAATCATCTTCTGCACTCACTCTTGTTCTCCCTCGAACTCGGACTACTTCTATGGGGTCATGTGCCTTTAGTCATGCAGCTTCTTATTTAATCAACTTGTTGCCACAGGATGTGCGAAACAGTGAAGGTCTTCATGTTTTTAAGTCTGGCCTTAAGACCCATATTTGTAGGCAGGCTTTTATGTGATTATTTTTATACTTGTATCCAGTCTGTCCAGGCTGTAATAATGATTGTGTAATGATAATTGTTTTATTGTGCTTTTGTAAGGTTGGGTTTAATAATAATAATAATAATAATAATAATAATAATAATTATTATTATTATTATTATTATTATTATTATTATTATTATTATTATCATTATCATTATTATTATTATTATTATAACATGGATAACATTATTAAATATTATTATTATTATTATTATTATTATTAACAACTACACAAGCAAGTCAAGTCGCCTTTATTTATATAGCACTTTATATAATAGTTTCAAAGTAGCTTTATCATACAAGTAACAGGTATTATCGACAACAGGCCAGAATTTTGAGATCACAATAGACGTGAAGGACTATAATTTGTTAAGCGCTCACTCAAGCACTGAGGAGCTAAACCATTTAGTGCTTTGTAAGTAAATAGCAAGATTTTAAAATGTATACAGTGTTTAATAGGGAACCAATGCAGTGCTGACAGAACTGGACTAATATGGTCATACATCCGGGTTCTAGTAAGAACTCTAGCTGCTGCATTTTAGACCAGCATGCAGGGCAATCACACAGTACAGCATTACAATAATCTAGCCTTGAGGTTAAACTAACTTTTCCGCATTCGTCATTGAGAGCATTTGTCGTAATTTAGAGATATTTTTAAGTTGGCAAAATGCAATTTTACATATGCTAGAAATGTGGCTTTCAAATAAAAGGTTGGTATCAAAGGTTCCTAACTGATGATGATGAATTGACAGCAGTCATCAAGTGTTAGACAGGCCGAGGTTTTTGCGCATTGTCTCCTATGGCGAATTGATACACAGCTGCCTCCTCTCATTCACTTGTCTCATTCACTCCGGTTGAATAGTGCTTGTATTGTGCATAATTTTAGTCATTATGGCAGGTTTCGTGCTCACACCAAAAGTGTGCGAATCACTGATCAATATGAGTAGCGGTCTCATAACATATGGCAGATTCTCAAACACCTCACGATTACCAAATTGACTTCTTTTTCATAGCTTATTGCGCTTAAAAAGATTCCTGTCTTGAGTAAATACTTGAGAGGAAACGCATGTTGTGTAACAGGTAAAAGTATGTTGGATCATAAACTCTTAAAGTGACAGAGGTCTAATATTCCTGCTTCTGTCTTTCATGTTAATCAAAGAACAAATGATAAAGAGACAATCACTCACTGCTCTTAACTGAGTATCTTTTGTAACTTTAATTGTAAGCATGAATATTTTATTTTTTACAAAAAACTATTGTTATTTTACATTCATTTCTGTAGTATTTCTTACCTGAATACTACTGCTAGACCCACATGAAAAACTTAAAGCCATGTTTATTTAATTTGTCTCTTTATTCTATTGTATTTATTTGTGCAATCATATCATGTAGTTTAATGATTTAAATAAAGCTTCCCTGTGCTGTGTGCAAGTTATTGAAATAGAATTACCCAAATTACCCAGATATAGTATATCAAAACACATTTTAGTTCATATTTCATGGTGTCTCAAAATGGCATAGTTGAGTACACTTAGATGTTCTTAAGATTATCTCAAGAAGTACTAAAGAATCATTTTTAGTATATTAAGTACAAAATTAGCGCTTGAAAATAGAGCACTTTAAGTACATTATAGAAGTGTACGTGTTTTGTTTATTTTTTAACCTGGGTTTTGGAGACTCCAGGTCGGATGCCATTCTAGAAAATGATGGCCTCCACATAGGCGTAATTTACGGGTGGGACATGTTTTTGCCAGCGTCAATATTGTCCCCACCACTTTTTGAAACGTCTTGCGGCATGGTTGTACCCAATACAAAAGAAACATGTCCATTTGATAAGCAATTCATTCATTTGTTAAATAAGAAGCAATTTGGCACTGCAATGTTTTTTTATTTATTTTTAAATCATGTTGAGTGTTTGTTGCCGCTGTTATCAGTGGCAGGACAATGTTCTCTTGTTCTCTTCTCAGTCAAGTCAAGTCACCTTTATTTATATAGCGCTTTTCACAATGCAGATTGTGTCAAAGCAGCTTTACATTGATAACTGGTACATTATTTTGCACACCAGCTCTTAAAGAATAGTGTCAATGCAGGCAGATCAAAGCATTGTTGAATATCAAATGTCAAGTCAAATGTCAAGTGTCCCCTACTAAGCAAGCCAAAGGCGACAGCGGCAAGGAACCCAAACTCCAATAGGTGACATCAGGTGGCAAACAAGTGGCAAATAGGTGTTAAAATGGAGAAAAAAAACCTTGGGAGAAACCAGGCTTAGTCGGGGGGCCAGTTCTCCTCTGGCGAACAGTGCTTTGTTACGACTCCGGTTGCTATCATAAGTCCGATAGGATCGCAACATTCAAAGTATTTATTTCAGTTCCATCCAGTTGAGGATCGTATTCATCATGCCGGTATGGACGGTTGTTGAGGAGCTGCGCCACTGGTTGTTGTGTTGATGAGGCCTTCACAGTGGATGATCTAGTTGACTCAATTTCTGCTGATACTTCAGGGCTGCGTTGTGGTCGTGTCAAGGCACAGGTCCTTGGTCTCACCTGGATAAGGCCCAGATCCGGTTGACTACGGTAAACCTCGGGATAAACAGAAAGACTAATATTAGCATAGATGCCATTCTTTTTCTGATGTAACAAGTACATCTGGTGTTATAGGAAGTGCTCCTTGTTCCGACTGACCTAATTTATGCAGCCTAATAATCCTTTAACGGATTTGAAAAAATAAATTGATAATGTGTTATGTGTGTGCCAGGTTAAAGAGATACGCATCTCTTTAACCTGGCATACACATAACACATTATCAATTGAACCAATTTTAAGTCTATTTTAGTCTAGATTTAAACTGACAGAGTGTGTCTGCTTCCCAAATACTGCTAGAAAGATTGTTCCAGAGTTTAGGTGCCAAATAGGAGAAGGATCTACCGTCTGTGGTTGATTTTGATATTCTAGCTATTATCAGCTGGCCTAAATTCTGAGATCGCAATGGACGTGAGGGACTATAATGTCAGGGTTCTGTCACTTCGGTCTTGTTTATTTCTTGGTTTTGTGACAGAGCTCTGACACTCCCGTTCTTGTCGTGTTTTTGTGTGAGCGTACGGTCTCGAGTGTTCTCGGGGCTGTGCGCTCTCTTGTCTGCGTGCCTTGTTTCATGTTGGGAGCGTGGCGTTCGGATCCCGGCACTCGTGTCTAGTTTGGTTTCGGTTTCGTGTCGGGATTCGGACACTCGCGCTCCCAGTCCTGTCTTTATTGTGAGCGCACGGTTTGTGTGTATGTTCACTTGCCGTGCGCTCTTGTCTCATGTTTTGTGTAGCACGCGGTGATTTCCACCTGCCGCGTGCTTTCATGTTGTGGTGTTGTCTTGTGCAGCACGCAGTCTGTGTTTCACGGGCTGCGTGCTCTCATGTTGTCTTGTTTTGTGTGAACACGTGGCTTATGAGTTTTCATAGTCACGTGTTCATGTCTCGTCTTGTGTAAGCTCATGGCTTGTGATTTGTCTTCATTGGCCATGTGCTTGTGTCTTTGTTTTGTTTTGGTGTGAGCACATGGCTTGTCATGTGTTTCTTTGTGCCATGTGCTCTCATGTCTATTGTCTTGACCCCGCCCACCTTGTTACCTCATTATTGGTTGATTTGCCCCACCTGTCCTCCCTCATTACCAGCCTTGTTTGCTCTCCTATTTATTCTCCTTGTGTTTGCAGTCCTGTGCTGGTTCGTTGTCGTTTATTCTGTCGTATTTCTCCTTGTGTGTCTTCAAGCCTAGCCTAGCCTAGCCTAGTCAAGTCAAGTCCCTGTCAAGTCAAGTCAAGTTTAAGTTAGTCTGTTTTCCCCCTCGGGGTTGTTTTTGTTGTGTTTTTTGTTTTATTTTTTATTATAAATAAAAGCCCTCTTCCCTGCAATTGAGTCCTCGTCCTTCCATACCTGACATATAATGCTTTAAGAGCTCGCTCAGGTACTGGGGAGCAAAACCATTTAGTGCTCAGACTGAAGCGCTCATCTTCGTATGAGAAGACTATCACTAACTCCGTTGCGGAGACTGGCTATTTGTTTCTGTGAACATGCACACAAATGTGACCCTGCTCTTGATATACAATCACTGATGAGAAAAAAGTAATATACTGTTTGAGGGTGGATTAGAACCCAGAACCTACCTGTCTGTTGTAATTCTCAAATCAAATATGGCTTCAGTTGTTGCAAGTTGAATGTCAATAAGATAAAACATCTATAGTTCTTGTATGTCTTGCTACCATAAAGCATAATGTCAAACCCGCAGCATATTTTATTGAAGAGCTGCTGCAGATGGGAAGATTCTAACCACATTTATGGAAGTTGTGAATGCAAACGCATTTTCATTATCTGCATTCAGCTACATATATTACTTGTGATGTACACTGCAAATAATTGTAAACTGTATCACTCTGCGTGGTCATTCAAGGGCTGTGTTGAAGGTTTTTTAGCTTTTTCTTTTTATTCTGTGACAACAGACACTATGATACTGTGATCTGCTCACCCAAGTTAATCAACAGTATCTTTTTATTTATCATATTTCATTTGATTACATACAGAACTTTTTCTCAACATGTATGCTCTTCTAATCTTTATTAACATCTTTAACTGAAGGGTTCGTAAAGAAGGAAATGTCAGAAAGCATTCTGAATTATGCCTTAATACTTTGGTAAGTATTTGGTAAATGATAAAAGTTTGTTTACACAACTGAAGGTATAAAAAGGTGGAATTCCTGGCTTAAAAATAGTATTATCCGAAAATGAAATGCATGTTACATTTCAGTCCCTGTTCATAATGTGGGGAAGGAGGAGGTGGGAACCGACTGAATTTAAACATAAATTTTAATCAAGAAATAAAATTTAAAACAAACCAAAATGGGTGGCAAGCACTTTTTAGCCCACTGCCGCACACAAACATAAAAGATCATCTGTTCTCATGGCTCTCTTCCCCGTCCTGCTTGCCAGTCAAGAGAGAGTTTTGGATTGGGCCAGTGGGACAGCTATGTTTTCTTTTCTATCTTTTACAAAATCTTTTTTTTCTGTTGTTCTTATATGTCATGACTCTAATCTATACCAATTCCCACTAGGTCACTGTTTGATCCCTAAAAAGGAGGGACCCTGCCGAGGTTCTTTCCCTCGTTGGCATTACAATGCTGCATCTAGCAAGTGTGAGCGGTTCTTCTTTGGTGGGTGTAAGGAGAATAGCAACAACTATCTCTCTGAACAGGAGTGTTTAAATGCCTGTAAAAACACAAAAGGTAATGCAAATCTCATTGTTTTGTGGCAGTGTTGTAATATAGGTTTAAAGGAACACTATAGGAATAAAGGAAATAAGTCTTCATTTATGTATGTTATTCCAAACCAGTATGCAGCTTTTTTTCCTTCAATGGAATACCTAAAGAGAATTTTTAAGAATCTTAACTTGGTGATTTACTACACCTCATGAAAACGTCCATACTACTCTTCAACTCTTCTGAAAATGTAATGAAATTTTGTTCTTTATTAAATATCTTTACCTCTGCTGCAGTTCTTCAAATCAAATGTGTCGTCAGTGCTTATATAGCATGACATCAAAACTGTAGAATATTTAATTTAAAGAGCTGCTGCAAATGGGAAGATTTTCAATACAAATTCAAAATTCCCCTTTGGTGTTTAACAGAAAAAATTACAGCATATGAGTGCAAAATGAGGGTGAGTAAATAATTTTGGTTGAGCTGCTCTATATGGCCATGCAGACATTTTAGAGAATGCTGTGCATGCAACTTTTTCTGTGTTCTAAAATAACATTACCCCTGTGCACAAAGCAGGTCCATAGAAAATAGTCGTAACACTGTACTTAAAGCCTTTATATATATAATGCATTATTAAAGTATTTTTGTAATGCACCTTATAATGCATTGTATGAGCTCATGAATGATTGTAACCACAGTTAAAATACAACATAATACTTGTTACGCTTTTAGAAAGTATAATACATTAAAACACATGACAAACAACCATTTTCAGATGTAACAAGGAATCTGCAAATATTATAATGCATATTATGGTTACAGTTATTTATGAAAAGATATAATGCATTATAATGTACATTATGAATACCTTCATGATGCACTATACATTCGGGTGACTTTAGAGAAGAACTTGACTGGCCCCTACTGAACCCTTCCAGAACATCTTTGGGATGAATTAGAGTAGCGGCAAGCTCAAAACCTGACCTCACTGATGCTTGTATCTTGCACATTTAATTAAATTGCACATTAAATTAAAATGTTCCCATCATTTACTCGCTCTCATGCCATTCCAGATGTACAGTGGGTACGGAAAGTATTCAGACCCCCTTAAATTTTTCACTCTTTGTTATATTGCAGCCATTTGCTAAAATCATTTAAGTTCATTTTTTCCTCATTACTGTACACACAGCACCCCATATTGACAGAAAAACACAAAATTGTTGACATTTTTGCAGATTTGTTAAAAAAGAAAAACTGAAATATCACATGGTCCTAAGTATTCAGACCCTTTGCTCAGTATTTAGTAGAAGCACCCTTTTGATCTAATACAGCCATGAGTCTTTTTGGGAAAGATGCAACAAGTTTTTCACACCTGGATTTGGGGATCCTCTGCCATTCCTCCTTGCAGATTCTCTTCAGTTCTGTCAGGTTGGATGGTAAACGTTGGTGGACAGCCATTTTTAGGTCTCTCCAGAGATGCTCAATTGGGTTTAAGTCAGGGCACTGGCTGGGCCATTCAAGAACAGTCACGGAGTTGTTGTGAAGCCACTCCTTCGTTATTTTAGCTGTGTGCTTAGGGTCATTGTCTTGTTGGAAGGTAAACCTTTGGCCCAGTCTGAGGTCCTGAGCACTCTGGAGAAGGTTTTCGTCCAGGATATCCCTATACTTGGCCGCATTCATCTTTCCCTCGATTGCAACCAGTCGTCCTGTCCCTGCAGCTGAAAAACACCCCCACAGCATGATGCTGCCACCACCATTCTTCACTGTTGGGACTGTATTTTACAGGTGATGAGCAGTGCCTGGTTTTCTCCACACATACCGCTTAGAATTAAGGCCAAAAAGTTTTATCTTGGTTTCATTAGACCAGAGAATCTTATTTCTCACCATCTTCGAAAACTCCATCCATATAGACAGGTGTGTGGCTTTCCTAATCAAGTCCAATCAGTATAATCAAACACAGTTGGACTCAAATGAAGGTGTAGAACCATCTCAAAGATGATCAGAAGAAATGGACAGCACCTGAGTTAAATATGAGTGTCACAGCAAAGGGCCTGAATACTTAGGACCATGTGACTATTCTAGTTTTTCTTTTTTAATAAATCTGCAAAAATGTCAACAATTCTGTGTTTTTCTGTCAATATGGGGTGCTGTGTGTACATTAATGAGGGAAAAAAATTAACT
This sequence comes from Chanodichthys erythropterus, assembly GCF_024489055.1. Taxonomy (NCBI): domain Eukaryota; kingdom Metazoa; phylum Chordata; class Actinopteri; order Cypriniformes; family Xenocyprididae; genus Chanodichthys; species Chanodichthys erythropterus. Next base: position 29,606,398 of record NC_090224.1, on the reverse strand, counting down.
TAAATGATTTTAGCAAATGGCTGCAATATAACAAAGAGTGAAACATTTAAGGGGGTCTGAATACTTTCTGTACCCACTGTATATAACAAAGGTTTTTAGAAGAATAATCCATCTCTGTGCATCCACATATTGCAAGTGGATGGGTACTGTAACACAGTTCGTAAATGTGGGAAGAAGGAGGCGGGAACCGGCGAACATTCAACGTAACTTTTAATTCAAAATAAACATAGAACAAAACGAAAGTAATGCCGGCAGACCCTCGCGGACGTCTGCCGGCCACACAAACATAATAAAACATAAAGTCCAGGCCTGGTCCTCTCTTGTCCTCCACGGTCGTCCCTCCTCCTTTTATGCTCCCGGAGCTCCTCCGTGAGAGACTCAAGGCCGGTGCGCCTCCCAGGTGATGCTTGTCATCACTTACTTTACCGGCCTCGCACCGTTCCCTCACGGCTCTCGCCCGCCCTGGTCGCCACATACCCCCATCGCCCCTCGCAGGCCGGGGGGTACCTCCGAGACTGCGCTCTACACACTATTCTTTCTCGCGGTGCCATGCGGTGGCACTGGACGCTCGGTGGACGGCCCGATCCTCGACCGCCTCCTGGCGGCCGGCGATGGCTCCTCCGACTGAGGGCAGCCGGCAGCGAGTCCCCCGTCCCCTGCTCCTCCCCTTCATGGCGGACGGCAGCAGGCTCCGGCCCACGGCAGACGGCGGCGACTCCTCCGCTCCGCTCCCTCCAGGTCCAGGACGGCAGCCACCCCACCTCGTCCCAGGAGCACAGCATCCGGGTCTCCGTCCCACCTTTCACAAGGCTCCAGCCCCACCGCCTCGGGCAGCCTCTCGTGGTCTTCACTTCCGCGCTGCCCGAACTCCGCAGCACCGCGATCCCCCTCAGCAGCGAGGGCTCTCCGACAGCATGTCCCTCCTTCCTCCCGGGTTTCGGCACCAATGTAACACAGTTCGTAAATGTGGGAAGGAGGAGGCGGGAACCGGCGAACATTCAACGTAACTTTTAATTCAAAATAAACATAGAACAAAACGAAAGTAATGCCGGCAGACCCTCGTGGACGTCTGCCGGCCACACAAACATAATAAAACATAAAGTCCAGGCCTGGTCCTCTCTTGTCCTCCACGGTCGTCCCTCCTCCTTTTATGCTCCCGGAGCTCCTCCGTGAGAGACTCAAGGCCGGTGCGCCTCCCAGGTGATGCTTGTCATCACTTACTTTACCGGCCTCGCACCGTTCCCTCACGGCTCTCGCCCGCCCTGGTCGCCACATACCCCCATCGCCCCTCGCAGGCCGGGGGGTACCTCCGAGACTGCGCTCTACACACTATTCTTTCTCGCGGTGCCATGCGGTGGCACTGGACGCTCGGTGGACGGCCCGATCCTCGACCGCCTCCTGGCGGCCGGCGATGGCTCCTCCGACTGAGGGCAGCCGGCAGCGAGTCCCCCGTCCCCTGCTCCTCCCCTTCATGGCGGACGGCAGCAGGCTCCGGCCCACGGCAGACGGCGGCGACTCCTCCGCTCCGCTCCCTCCAGGTCCAGGACGGCAGCCACCCCACCTCGTCCCAGGAGCACAGCATCCGGGTCTCCGTCCCACCTTTCACAAGGCTCCAGCCCCACCGCCTCGGGCAGCCTCTCGTGGTCTTCACTTCCGCGCTGCCCGAACTCCGCAGCACCGCGATCCCCCTCAGCAGCGAGGGCTCTCCGACAGCATGTCCCTCCTTCCTCCCGGGTTTCGGCACCAATGTAACACAGTTCGTAAATGTGGGAAGAAGGAGGCGGGAACCGGCGAACATTCAACGTAACTTTTAATTCAAAATAAACATAGAACAAAACGAAAGTAATGCCGGCAGACCCTTGCGGACGTCTGCCGGCCACACAAACATAATAAAACATAAAATAAAGTCCAGGCCTGGTCCTCTCTCGTCCTCCACGGTCGTCGCTCCTCCTTTTATGCTCCCGGAGCTCCTCCGTGAGAGACTCAAGGCCAGTGCGCCTCTCTCGCGCCGTTCCCTCACGGCTCTCGCCCGCCCTGGTCGCCACAGGTACATACCTAAAATCTGACACTTCAAAAACCATGCAGAAAGAAACAATTCAACCCCGGTTGATTAATCTTCTTAAGCAAAACGATAGGTTAAAAATATTTTTAAACTCTCATTTCCATACCATGGGTTCATGCTTGATGTAACACATTGCAAAGCTTGATTTTGCAATTTGATGCAAAGCTGAGTTTTCTGCTTCTGCATCACTTTACGCTTCGCAACTTTCTGCCATTTACATCAAGCGTGAACTCCTGAACCCACATTTAAAAGTTGGCCAGAAGTAGTGGCTTATACACACACGTCTGGTTCACTATCCTTGGAGGGACTCTCCACGCATTTGACGCATTTTGATGTTAAAAAAAGGTCCTGTATACTTGCATTATATGGACTTTTTTATTTTTGGTTGGAGTTTCCCTTTAATTTCAAAAGCATGGCATAAAATCATTATTTCCTCTCTATGCTACTGTAATAGTTCACACTGTTTTGGTCTTAACACTATAAGCTGGCACATGGATGCAGAGATTTGCCCTAATTCCTATGCCAGTGCATCAGTGAGGTCAGGCACTGATGCTGGGTAAATGGGCTTGGCTCAGTTTGTGTTCCAGTTGGGTTTCATGTCCATGACTTTTGCAGGCCAGCCAAGTTCATCTACACCAGACTCCACACAAAACATCTATAGGGATCTTGCTTAGCATTCAGGTGCATATTCTGTCCATAATAGAAAAGGGCCATGGCCAATCTGCGGCAGCAATGTTGAAAGGACATCGTTTTCTTGGATTTGTCCTCACAGAAATTATTAGAATAAACAACCCCATTAATTAGAAGGTGCCCACACACTTTTAACCATGTGTATTCCTTTAATCCTTTAAAGGGGCTATATGTAAGATTTTTACTTTAATAAAACATAAAAATACCCCAATATGTTTGCAGATATTTAGGAAACATGCTAAGTTCACCTACATGTTTCTCAGAAAAACAATGCTACAGCCAGATATTCTACTTTGAAATGTGCGTTCTGTGTCGGAATGTCTGTCTTTGTTTTGGTCTGTGCGAAACCGTGTGCTGCCAGTTTATCCAATAGTATTTCGACATCACAGGTTGCCAGTTGGCGGAAAACAGCCATGGAAACCAGCAAACAAACTGGGTCAGAGAATCGCAGATTCTACCCAACCTAAAAAGCCTCTGCATCCATCAAAAAATCTCTATGAACGACAGCATATTAAAACAGATAAATCAACTCATCAGCTTACAGTGTGTAAGTCTCCTCAGCTTTCATTGACAATTGCGCTCCCTCTTGTTGCGTGTCCTTGGCCACCCGCGTCTTTGAACGAGGGGGCGGGGCAAACAATATTTAGAATTTGGACTGCAGTACCTATTTTGACCACTGGGTGTCATTCCTACATAGAGCCCCTCTAAGACATTTCCTTGATTAAATCCTCAATTTCTCATGGACTATTAGTAAGTAATGTCTTCTCAAATGTTGTCTGTCTGCAGTAAACTCTGGTGGAGAGTCGAGAAAGGTGGTTACTGAAGGTATATTTGCTATCAATCTCCCCTCAGCCAAATACTGTACTGTGTATATAAACTTTCCCTAGAGCAGTAGCCTCAAACTCAATTCCTGAGTTTACAGTTATACAGTTTTGCTCCAACCCTAATCAAACACACCTGATCCAGCTAATCAAGGTCTTCATGATTATTAGAAACATTCAAGCAGGTGTAAATTGGAGTTGGTTGGAGCTAAACTCTGCAGGGCTGTGGCCCTTGAGGAACTGAGTTTGAGACGACTGTCCTAGAGTTTGTTGCTCATCTCATTCTGTGTTTTTGTCTTTGTGTGATACAGACTGTTCTTCTTCATGTGGAGAAGACCAATTTAAATGCTCTAATGGCTGCTGTGTGAAGAAAGAGTTTGAGTGTGATGAACAGCAGCAGTGCAGCGACGGTTCTGATGAGGAGAACTGTGAGCAATGTGAGACACTGCACCATAACCACACACACAAACATGACTCATGACGTGCTCAATTTTTATTTTGACTTCTTTGACTTTTTAGTGAATAAAAGCCTGAGTCGACTACTTCAGATTGGGGTGAATAAAAAAGGTGAGTTTTATGCATCGCTGAGAAATTATAATTGAATTGCCATGACACACCAAGCCAATAGTGGGCCATCAATGAGCGCCTGTCGGGTTTGTTTTTGCAGTGTGTTCCACACGTCGGCTGTAGTTGGGCTCATGTTGGCAGCAGTTTGTCCGACTGAGCATGTTGAATCGCTGTCAATTAGAGAGATCACTCTGATTGTTTTTTCAGTCTAATTAATGAGTCCGTGCACGAGAATAAAAGCACAAGTGATGAAAAGCTTAGCGAAGAACTCAAGACGGCACAGACAAAGGCTGGTCTTATTTTACATCATCTTACCTGAGCATTACGCAAATATTTTCATAACAACATGAGTTGACTGGAATGAAGAAAGTGATCAGAAATTATTGATATTCAAAATGGTAAGCAAGAGCTGCATTGAGTAATTCACTTCAAAATTTAAACCACCATATGTAACTCACTCTCATGTCATTTGGAAACTTTATGATTTTTCTTTCTTTCATGGAACACAGAAGAAATTTTAGTAGAATGTCCTGGCTATTCTTGTCTATATAATAAAAAGTGAATGGGGCGGTCAAGCTGCATTGAATATAAAACAAGACAGCCCATACAAGTCTTTTGAAGCAATTTCATTGCTTTGTGTAATGAACAGACCAAATTTCCCTCCATATTTGCATTTGCATATTTTATGAAATATGGCTTTTAGATGCATTGAGCAAAGTTTGATTCTCTCACATCACATAAGTGATCATGACAGCATTTTGAATAAGTGGAAATGCTTATGAGATATGAGAGCTATGGCATAGTGGAATTTTAGGGTAGACTATGTCTATATTATTTATTATTGTTCCATATTACTATTGATTCTAGATAAACATGTTTTCATTGATCAACTTCTAGTGTTTTTTTTTGTTTTGTTTTTGTTATCCCACAAACAGTTTGTGCATTTAAACAAATTGCTTATTTCTTCATAAGCTTTAATTCTCTTCTAATCCTGATCTCCTATTATGATGGTGTAGCCCACTGCACAGATCCCCCTGTTACAGGCCCCTGTCGAGCCAGTTTTACTCGTTGGTACTATGACCCTCTTAACAAAAAGTGTCATCGCTTCACCTATGGTGGCTGTGATGGCAATGACAACAACTTTGAAACGACAGACAACTGCATGAACAACTGCTCAGGTGTCACAGGTAATGGTGTTCAAGTCTAAACAACAAGATATATTAGTGATGATGGCTGAAGTATAGATTTGATGTATGTTTCTGTTGTCTGTCTTTGTAGAAAAGGATGTGTTTGCCAGAGGATTGTTTGTAATGGGTGACGAGGAACTAGGGGAAACCCGGTCCGGTAATATCTAATCATATCATATATATATTACAAATGGGTCATATATATATATATATATATATATATATATATATATATATATATATATATATATATATATATATATATATATATATATATATATATATATATATATATATATATATATATATATATATATATATATATATATATATAATCTTAAAATAATATTCTTGTACCTCATTGCTTTTTTTATTAAGCATAAATACATTTTTGTGAGGTTTATAATTAAAACCTAATTTGAGATATGCAGGGTGAAGCAAGGAAAACTACACCTTACCTTACATTTAGATAACAAGGTGATATAATGGATGGCACTCCTCACTTTGTGGAGGTGGAAAAACAAAGTTCTTTATGACCTGCAGTATTTCTTGTATAAAGATTTAAATGCAAAAGAAAGGCAGGAGAGTAAGCTGTTTTTGTTCATTTTAAGTTTAACTTAAAATGTTTGAAATTTTTACATAAAAGTAGGCTGTTTAAATGTTTTGCCACTTGCTTGAGCTACTTAATATATCCCTATAGAAGTAATGAACTGAATAATCTGTTTAAATTTAGTGCATTTACATGTGTATGTCTATGAAAGACTGTGTAACTGTACTGTGTACAAAGATAATCACAATGCTGAAAAAACATTTTCAGGAGCAACTTTTGAAATAAAAATAATGAATAAAGATGTGTTTGTGATATACAGCCATGGATCAGTTGCACACTGCAAATGCGTCATATGTGAAAGCACGTTGAGCCTGTGCTGCTTCTGCACCGCATACTTGCAGTATACTGCAAACTGAGTATGTGTGAACCTGCCATTAGTTCAAGCAGTGCATGTTCTAGACTATTCTTTTTTTTTTCCTCCCTCAGCTTCTGTTGCCCTGGCTGTGGTTTTGGTTGTGGCCATCTTGGCCGTTCTGGCTGTGTTGGGTTACTTTTTCCTCAAGAACAGGAGAAAAAAACATCAGCATCAGCGCGTGGCCACCAGCAGTCCTCCAGTAGCATACGGTGAAGAAGAGCAACAGATGGTCTACAACAGTACCACTGCCAAAGCATGACTCTATCATCTTTAAAACATTATGGTCTGCCACTCAGATCTACTGTAGGCTGGCTGCAGTGTAGGATGGGTCATATGAATAATTCCTTTATTAAGTATCTCAGTTACGGGTTCCTGACCTTAACGTGAAGCCATATTACATGTTTGGTCACTGAACGAGGTCTTTTATCTCAGGCTTTAATGAACAAGGTGTTTCGTTTTAATGTGGATATTTAGAATTAGTGTATTATGTTACATTGATCAGACCCAAGTGTCTGTGTTTGTGAAATGGCATAAGAGAGAGTTTGTAAAGTAGATATTGGATCTTTGTAACTCCTTAAAGATGGTCTTCTACCATCAGAGAATTTTATATTCTGGTTTTATAAGCACTTGACCAAAGATAATCTTTTTGTTTTATTTGTCTTAAGATTTTTGAAGGGAGTAGAATTTCTTGAATTATCTATATTGAAATTTGTTACATTTTTAATTACATATAATTCATGGTTTGACATTGTATATTATTTGTCCCATGAAACAATAAGTTCTTGTTGCACCAAATGTAAAATGTCTGCCAGGTGTTTATTAAAGAGAACTTATTAATTTGTGAGCTTTTTGCGTATTTTTGCTTGTTTCTCAATATGGGTCACATTTCGATGATGACAATGACATCACTGTTTTCTGTAGAGCTGCCTTATAGCTGAATTGAATTCATTTCATAATTGATGGACTTTACACCGTTATTAAAGCTAAACACTGACACTATTTTCCTTTTTAGAGGTGTTTTACTACAGAATTTAACTATTTGCATCATTGAATTTTCCTCTTTATCCCTGTAAAGCTGCTTTGAAACAATCTATAGTATAAAGCACTATATAAATAAAGGTGACCACTTGACAATTCATAGTTTTCAGTTACTGACTTACATGGGGGACATGGAGGGCAAAACAGCCTTAGAACTGCAGCACAGGCCTGTACATTTTCCATCTCAAAAGAAAAACAAACGTGTGGACAAAATGCAAGTTTTGGGCACTTGTGATCCATATACAGCACATACTGCATTATTTCAATCACTAGACAGTTGGATATTTTAAAACGCTTAAGGTGAAAAACACTTAAGGTGACTTAATGTACTAAATCAGCATTTAATTTCTATTTCTAAAAGTTATGAGATTGTGCTAACCTAAATATTAATCCACTGGTAGACCTCGTTATGTTTGGTAGACAGCACAATAGCGACATCTATTGGCAGTAACGAGTCCCAGTTGGCAGTAAACATGCTTACAGGACAAGCAGCAATAAATTGAATTTAGTAAACATTTCCATATAAGTACTAACGTTATAACGGGGTAGAATGAGCAAAAATAAGGCATAAGAAAATGGGCCCATCGCTGTTGCTTGAAAGTTGGTTGCAAGTTACAAAGGGATTAAAAGGGAATCTAATTCTTATGTTTGTTCATATAGCTGCAGAAAACGCATGTGATGATGAACCTGTTACTTTTCTTAGCGCTTATCATACTGGTCATCACATTTGTTTGTGGTTATAGATGGGGATTTTTATTGAATATTTTATACATATTGTTGACACAAATTTACATTTGCATGTCAGATACTTTGGAGTAAATAAAATAATAATAAATAGATTAAAATGTATACATTTACAGTATTCGTGTACAAACATGTAATTGTTTCAGTGTACAAATAACAAGAACGCTAATAATAATGAATGGGGATCAGTATGAGACGTCAAGCTTGAGGAAAGATTTCCTGCATAATTATGCATATTTCCTTGATACTGACCTGGTTTCTTTCTTGTCCACTACTAGAAGACACAATTTCTCCAATATAAAAGTTATAGCTAATCACCTCAATGTATGCTATATACCGTATGTTGAAGGCTAGTGTTTTGTCAAAATTCACCATCATGTTTGTAATAATTTTGTAATAATTAAAAATATAACTACTAATCATTTTTTCTCACTAGGATTGTATATCATAATAAAATTACATTAAAATTATAACATGCCAGTGACCTTTTCTGTTGTTATGTCTTGTATTTTTTCATTTATTTATTTATTTATTTTTTTGTTAACTTCTAACTTAATTCTTCACCTTGAATTACTTGATCAACACAATGGTTTTAGACAAAAGCCAAACATCCACCCAATGTTTCCATGGGATCTGTCACTTCAAAGCAAGTCCTGACTTGTTCGGTCTTGTCTGAAATGTCTTAACTAAGAAACCAGCCATTATAATATCATCACTGATCTCTCAGTGACCATACTGAATAACAAAGCAATCTGATTTAAATGATAATGTTTGGCTCTCAACTCAAAGGGATAGTTCACCCAAAAATGAAAATTTTGTCATCATTTACTCACCCTCAAATTGTTCCAAACCTGTATGAATTTATTTCTCCTGCTGAACACAAAAGAAGATAATTTGAAGAATATGGGTAACCAAACAGTTGATGGACCCCATTGACTTCCATAGTATGGAAAAAGAAATACTATGGAAGTTAAGGGCCCCCATCAGCTGTTTGGTTACAAACATTCTTCAAAATATCTTCTTTTGTGTTCAACAGAGCAAAGAAACTTAGTCAGAACAACCTGAGGGTGATTAAATGATAACAGAATTTTAATTTTTGGGTGAACGATCCCTTTAAATATCAAGGTTAATTTATTCATTAGGGAGTGGCACGTTTTATAAATTTAAAACACCAACAAAACACTGTATAACTCAGATCAGGTTGATACAGTTCACATGATGGTTGTCATTCTTTTTCACCCTGTTGTTCCATTTTTCTTTTGCTTGATTTTTTTGGGCCAGGATGTGTGCATGCTGATTTGTCATACAATGAGGCAGAGTCTAAGGTTTCTGAAATACCATGTTTACATTCTTACTTTTATCGATTCCCTAAAATGAGCGAAAGTGTGTTCTTTAAACAGATGTCCTTTCTTAATGTGGGGTGTTTTGTTTGCCATGAGTCATGTAAGAATTAACTTCAAGACACATAGTCTTCCAGTTTTTCTGGTTAAGGACAGTTGACATGGGAACAGAATTCATACACCTGTCCTGCTGGTTGCGTTGGTTGACAAACACGTTTGTGGCATGTCTTGGCGTGTTTTGTTTTAATGTTCATCTTAATAATGACATATTTGTAGACTGTTATGTGAAAAGACTGTATATTTATAACATGAGTAAAATAACGGTTGCATATAAGGCTACGTTCACACTGCAGGGCTTAATGCTCAATTCAGATTTTTTGAAAAAATTCAATTTTTTTGCAAGGCCGTTCACATTTTCAATTAAATGCGATCTTTTGTGATCTCCTGTGTGAACGTGAATACATGTGGTCTGGCCGTTCAGACGGAGGTCGCATTTCAAAAGATCGGATACGTATCGGATTCAGGACCACATACCCAAGTGGCCTGGGTCACATTTGAAAAGATCGGATCTGTGTCGTTCAGACTGTCATGAAAAGATCAGATACAGGTCGCATAGGGGCAAAAAAAATCGGAATTGGGTCGTTTCAGCCTTCAGTGTGAACGTAGCCTAAGAAAGCTGTGATTAAAGGGACAGTTCACCCAAAAAAATATCCCATGATTTTCTCACCCTCAAACCATCCTAGGTGTATATGTGTATATATTTTCTTTCAGACAAACACAATCAGAGATATATTTAAAAAATATCCTTAGTCCTCCAAGGTTTATAATGGTTGTGAATGGCTGCCCAAATTCTCTATGTCATGACATAATGTAGAACGTCATGGCATTGTGTACTACATCGCAGAAGTTAGCGCTTTTTGGATATATGTCGAATGCATATGGCTGCCGTGCTGGATGCTCGTTATTTTACTTTATAGTTTTAAATAAGGATACTTGTCTTACACAAATGCATCGTTTCACTTCAGAAGGCCTTTATTAACTCCCTGGAATCGTATGGTTTAATTTTTTAATGAATGGATGCATTTTTTGTCTTCAGTATTTGGGCAGCCATTCACAACCGTTATAAACCTTGGAGGACTAAGAATATTTTTATCTCCGGTCATATACACCTGATGGCTTGAGGGTGAGTACATCATGGAATAATTTTCATTTTTGGGTGAACTATCCCTTTAAGATGACTCATGAGACATACTTCCTGAGTTTTATCTTTCATTAAAGCATAAACTTTTGCATCATGCATTTTTAAGTCCCAAGAGTCATAAATGTCTGTTTGTCAATCTATACATAAACGTTAGGACATTAAAGGGACATGGTGCCATTTGTGCCTGAAAATTTCAGTTGCTACTTTCTAAAAGTGTCAGAAAGATCAAACTTTTATTTTTAAAGTTGGAAAAGTGACATCTCAACAGGGTTGAACTAAACACCAAATCAATCAATCAATCAATCAATCAATCAATCGATCAATCAATCAATCAATCAAAACAACGTATAGTGAAAGCAGAATGTTTTAATTTAAAAGCTACATTCAGGTATGTTTCATTTCTTTATTCTAATTAACCCATTAAAATGTAATGATGATGAATAATGTGGACATGCAAATTGAAATATTTAAAAAAAAATTAAAAAATAAAATTTTAACAATAAAGAAATAGTATGCTTTAAATGTGTATAAAATATTAAAAATCGTAAAAAAAATATTTATTTAAAATAACTAATTACTGTTTCAATACAGTTAAGTAATTATTATCGTATGCTCTGTTAAAAGAATTTCATGAGCGCGCAAACGCACATCGACACTGACGCGCACACATCCTTAAACAGACGCGCATGCGCACTCGTTGACTTTCGAAAAAAGCGGAGTGTTACAGGAGGCGAACATGATCATGCTGTCATCATTACAGCTACAAGCAACAAACGGGGGAGTTTGAGCAGGACAACCTTTTTTTATTGTCCTTTTGTACCTCGACAAGTCTTTTTTTCGTGCCACAGAGACTTTGTTAACATAAATGCAACTTTATCACGGACTGTTTGGCTGAAGTCTTTCGAAGCTTTTAAACTTTATTTCTCTTGTATTGGTAAGTGCTTGTATGAGCTATACCTTACGTTCCTAAACTTTATTTTATGTTAAAGGTTTTAGTTTTTATCATGCTTTCATTTTGTAAATGTGTAAAAAGTTATCTACCTCCACTGATGTTTTCCGGGAGGAATGTAAAGTATGTGGGCATTGTATTCACAAGCAAACTGCAAAAGTTGAAAGTGTGCGTTAAATGCCATATGTTCGTCACCCGAAAGCGACAGTCACTTGGATTGTGGATGACAGCTTCGAGAATAAATATTTGCATGTTATATACGCTATATATTTTATTCTTTTAACTCACCTCTTAGTTTAAACCTTTGATGAGATGATTTGAAGCTTTGAAAAAGGTGTTGAAAATAAGACGATTTAAAAACCTTGACTGACTAGATATAGACCTATATGCAGCTCTGTCGAACAAGAATATATAGCATACACAGTGTGGATTAAAAGTCTGATACAATATTGAATATTTTAAACAGAAAAGTTGTGATGTAAAATCAAGTATTGCCTATATTTCAAATTCTGCACTAGGTTACTCAACAAAAGAACTATTTCCTCTCTAGTAGATTAAGCAAACACTTTAGCAGAAAAACCACAGAGGTAGAAAAACCTCTGATCGAAAGACTTGCCACAGCCTATCAGTCTATCAAACAAGATAACAGTTGTTTCATAAGTTTCTACAGGAAAGAAAACAGATCTGCAGGAAGACCTTCAGTTGTATAATGCATGTAAAAGATACATTTCAGCCAGAGAATTGTGAAAGAGGCAGGATTTGTGACTCAATCTCTGAGGAATGTTCTCAGTTATTAGGACATCTTTACAAATATAAAGCTCCTGCCAGTTTTTATCATGTCACTATGGGCTTTGTACATTTCATTATGTGTTGTAGATGCAAAAACAAAAATGCCTTGAACTACCATTAAAGCTCTTTTACCCACCTTCACTGCTAGGCACATTTGCGCGTCTACTGGATGTGTCTAAGGCTATGTTTACATTAATCCGGATACATTTGAAAACTGTGTTTTCAATTAAAAATGCTCTCCATCCACACTAGCGTTTTCCAAAAGTTTCTCATCCACACTGAAATGTCGGGAAACACTAAGTTTACCTGACTGTGCATGTGTAGAACCTCTTAAAAGTTCACTGAGATCATACAGACAGAACAGACATAATCAAGTTTTCATGCTATTCTTCTGGAAGGATCATATTATTTAGCAAAATATCTCACCATTCACTGATTCGTCCAGGTCACACTCAACCACCATTATATGTTCAGTCTAAAATGTAACTGTCCTCATGTTTTGCCACAGGACAAATTAATTGCAGGACTGTGATATTTAGAGTGAACAAAGTAAGATGTATTTAGCAACGATGTGAAAGTGAATAGCACATAACATGCTCAATACTGAGATATCTGGCAGTACAATGTACACATGACATGACTAAACATGCATCATCATTTTCGAATACCTCTGTTTTCAAAGTCCACACTACAACGCAAAAACTGCATTTTCAAATGTATACACTTCCCGTTTTCAACAAATTCAATTTTTGCAGGCCAAAACGGAGAGAAAAAGATGATGTTTTAAAACAAAAACGTATTTGTGTAGACAAGACCAAAAAAAATGTGGTCAGCTGCCTACCTAGCAGCATGTTTGGGCATCTTTAGTTATGAGTAGTCAGGCGTTTAACTTGTCTGGTCTTTGTTGTAGCTTATTCTGGTGAAGAGACCTGCCCACCTGACAGGAATGGAGCATCTGTAAAGCAACCAACCACAGCTTGTTTTAGTTGTATGTTGAGTTTAGTGGAGTTTATCCAGTGATCAGTGATCAGATTGTAGCCAGCACTTGTTATTTCTATGTGCACCAAATGTTCAAGTCCAGATAAGCTGTGAGCTGAGGTGATGCAGAGTATGTCTAAAGCCTCTTACACACAGATATTTTGGAAAATTTCTGGAGAAGTTGTTCTGTTATTGCAGATTTTTGTTCATTCACACTACTAGAGCTTTTCATTAATCTGTGGTCTTATTCACATGCATCCCAGACAGTCCTGTAAAGTGTGACATCTTATGTACTTGTCAAGTAAACCTGCTCTTTCATCAACACCACACACATCCCCTACAATTTTCAGGAATAAATGTCCAGTCTGAATGTAGCTTGTGATGTTCTCAAATTCTGTCTAGGTATTCAGCTGATTAGGTTTGAGATACCAGCCACTGGTTCTTGGCACTAACAGGTTGGGGAAGTCTTAGTTAATGGGTCCCTTGTGAGAGTGTGTTAAACCTGTGATAGAATTGTAGACTCACCCAGTTCCTTTTCCAGTCCTGCCTCTGGCTGAGTGCCAGACAGCTTCTTTCATTTCCTGATCCTGGACAGATAAGGAAGGAACACTCTGTTTAAAAATGCACTTGTCTCCAGTTTGTAGGCAAATCCTTGCTTAAAGAATCATAGTTTTTTTAATGTTGTTGTTTGACTCCTGTTGTTTTTTGAAGTTACCATAGATACCATAGATAATGAGTGGTTAGAAATGGGTCAGTGGTCCAAAAGATGCAGCATTGGGTTCCTGTTATAACCACAGTTTGTCCCTTTTATCACCAGGACAACTTGATGTCACTAAACAAACTCTGTTTATTGATTAATATTTGCCTTAGCCTGATATTGGAGACTTGTTATTTGACTGTTAAATCTGCTGCTCTTTGAAATACACAATCAGTCAAAGGTTTAGACATACCTTTTCATTCATTATTATCACTATTTTTCTACTGTTTACAATAAGAGTAAATCAAAGAGTCATCAAAACAATGAAATCATACTAGTGAGTGTTTGGTAATTATGTAGAGGACAACAATTATTTTATTTATTTTCTAAAGGAGTTCCTTTGTATGCTGGGCACTTTTTAGGCAAGGAAACCATTTCAAATAAACTAACTACAACTTATTTTAAGCATTTACAGTAAGTGTACACCTTCATATCAAAAGGTCTTTAAGATCATGAGAAACAAAAATTCTACCAAAGATGCCCAAATCTTTGACTAGGGGTGGTATTTATGTTTGTATTGGCTGTGTCAGGTTTTCTGAGCTATGACCAGAACACTGAAACACAATCAGCGGAAGTACAAACAATAGGATGGTGTTTGGTGTTCCTTAACCCTTCCATTTATGTGGATTCATTGTTAAAATGGCTCTATAATGCTGAACCTTAACCACAGCAAGCTGTTTGGACTGCTTGGAACAAATGTTCCTCAGTTCAAAGAAAGGGATTTGACAGTACTTCAAACTAAAGAAATTTTCATTTAAATGAATTTCAGGGTGATATGTTTGGTTTTATGAAGAAGCCTAAGCTAGAGAAGAGAGTTTATTATTGATTTTTTGTTATTGACCTCATAAATGCACATAAGAACATTAACCCAGGGTTTTACTGATGTACAGTGTAAAATCTTGAATACATTTTTAAAGTATGAACAGTGTGAAACTTGAAACAAACATAAAAATTAAGTTTAACCAGGGTTTAGAACAGGGTTCTCAAGTCTGCCCCTCGAGATACTTCCTGCAGAGTTTAGCTCCAACCCTGATCAAACTGTGGTTTTCTAGTAATCCTGAAGTCCTTAATTAGTTTGTTTGGGTGTGTTTGATTAGGGTTGGAGCTAAACTCGGCAAGAAAGTGGATCTCGGGGGGCCCGAGTTGCCCACCCCTGGTTTAAAATTACCCTGGGTTAACAATTTCAAGTGTAAAAATCCAAATATGAAGGAAAATATGAAGTTCCGTTTATGCCTAAGAGTTCATAAGGGAACTATTAACTTATCAGAGAATTGTCAATATAATAATAATAATAATAATAATAAAACAAACCAAAAAAAATCTCTGAAATGTAATAAAATTAAAGACAAAAAAAAAAACAAGTGGATATGCAAAGATGTTTTTAACATTTTTAACATTAGATCCACCTTTTTTTTTCCTGCATGCGTAATTCTGGCCTGACTCATAGCGGAATTATCCTTTATGATCTCTGGTGTTTCTAGTTAAATTAGCATATCCAAGTTGATATGAAAATAGTTTAAAAAGTACATGACTCCATAGTACCATAACTTTACAGGGTCGCATTGACCGTCTTTTGTCAGAGCCTCACCCGTCAACGTTTAATGAGTGCATTGATTACATGAAGCTGCCCGAAGTTAGCTACATTGAAAAGAGATGGGTGCTCATATACAACATACAGCTCGCGATCAGGTGAATTTCGGGGCGGGTTATGTCCTCCAATTGATAAGAGTGCACATATACTTGTTAGAGGGTGTATTTTAACTTAAAGGTGCCCTAGAATTAAAAATTGAATTTATCTTGGCATAGTTAAATAACAAGAGTTCAGTACATGGAAATGACATACAGTGAGTCTCAAACTCCATTGTTTCCTCCTTCTTATATAAATCTCATTTGTTTAAAAAAGACCTCAGAAGAACAGGCGAATCTAAACATAACACCGACTGTACAGTGTTACGTAACAGTCAGGGTGTACGCCCCCAATATTTGCATATGCCAGCCCATGATCGAGGCATTACACAATGGCAGCCAGTATTAATGTCTGGATCTGCACAGCTTAATCATCAGACTAGGTAAGCAAGCAAGGACAATAGCGAAATATGGCAGATGGAGCAATAATAACTGACATGATCCATGATAACATGATATTTTTAGTGATATTTGTAAACTGTCTTTCTAAATGTTTCGTTAGCATGTTAATGTACTGTTAAATCATTTAATAAATGTGGTTAAAGTTACCATTGTTTCTTACTGTATTCACAGAGACAAGAGACGTTGTTATTTTCATTATTAAACACTTGCAGTCTATATAATTCATAAGCACAACTTCATTCTATATAAATCTCTCCAACAGTGTAGCATTAGCCGTTAGCCACGGATCAGTCTCAAATTCTTTCAGAATCTAATGTAAACATCCAAATAAATACAATACTCACATAATCCGACGCATGCATGCAGTATGCATGACGAACACTTTGTAAAGATCCATTTTGAGGGTTATATTAGCTGTGTAAACGCTGTTTGTGCACTGTTTAAGGCAAGCGCGAGCTCTGGGGAAGGAAGAGCGCACGATTTAAAGGGACATCAACCTGAATCGGTGCATTTCTAATTATTCCCCAAAATAGGCAGTTAAAAAAAAAAATAAAAAAAAATCTATGGGGTATTTTGAGCTGAAACTTCATAATGGAAGCTCTTTATGAAATAAATGTTTTTCTCTAGTTCACGATGGCCACAATTATTGGCACCCAATTATTGCAACGCCCTTTTCCCAAGATAACAGCTCTAAGTCTTCTTCTACAATGCCTGGTGAGTTTGAAGAACACCTGACAAGATATCAGAGACCATTCCTTCATACAGAATCTCTCCAGATCCTTCGGATTCCCAGCTCCATGTTGGTGTTTCTTCTCCTCAGTTCACTCCACTCATTTTCTTTAGGGTTCAGGTCAGGGGACTGGGATGGTCATGGCAGAAGCTTCATTTGTGCTCAGTGACACATTTTTGTGTTGGTTTTGATGTTTGTTTTGGATTTTATCTGTTACTATTTGATAGAATCCATGATGCCATGTCCAGGACCTCCAGCAGAAAAATAGGCCCACAACATTAAAGATCCAGCAGTATATTTAACCGTGGGCATGAGGTACTTTTTATCCATGTGTGCACTAGGGCTGGGCGATCTATCGAATGCTTTTGTCACCGCATTTCGTCAGTAAAGCCGGTTCCCTGATTACCGCTAAATCTCCATCACCTGCTTTCAAATATAGCAGCATTTAATAGACAGAGCCGTAGTTCACTGATAAGCCACGCAATATCGCGTTCAATATCGACGGCGATTCATATCAATATTGAACGCGATATTGCGTGGCTTATCAGTGAACTACGGCTCTGTCTATTAAATGCCGCTCCATTTGAAAGCAGGTGATGGCGATTTAGCGGCAATCAGGGAACCGGCTTTACTGACGAAATGCGCGTGACAAAAGCATTCGATATATCGCCCAGCCCTAGTGTTCACCAAACCCATCTGGTGGGTTTGCTGCCAAAAAGCTCTTTTATTTATTTATTTTTCTTTGTTTCATCTGACCATAGAACCCTAGGTCCCTTTTGAAGTTCCAGTCTTGTCTGACAACTGAATATGCTGGAGATTGTTTCTGGATGAGAGCAGAGGATTTTTCTTGAAACCCTCCCGAACAACTTGTGGGGATGTAGGTGCTGTTTGATAATTTTTTTTTTAGGCTTTCTGAGACTCAAGACTCAACTAATCTATGCAATTCTCCAGCTGTGACCCTTGGAGAGTCTTTGTCCACTCAAACTTTCCTCCTCACCATGCATTAGGACAATATAGACACATGTCCTCTTCCAAGCAGATTTGTTACATTTTTAGTTGATTGTACCTCTTAATTAATGCCATGATAATAGAAATGGGGATTTTCAATGCGTTCACTTTTTTCTTACAGCCATTTTCTATTTTGTGTAGCTCAACAATCTTGCTGCACATCAGAACTATATTCTTTGGTTTTTCCCATTGTGATGAATGATTATGGGAATTTGGCTTTCGTGTTTACACATATTTGTACTTCTGTGGAACAGGAAGTCATGGCTGGAAAATTTCATGCTCCTAGTCACCCTGGTATGCTAAAAAAATATAAATATGAATGGGAATATACTTCAGAGATATTTTACTCATAATCATTTCTAGGGGTGTCAATAATTGTGGCCAACATGTATTGGAGAAAAACGTATATTTCATAATGTGTGTTTCCCTCCACTTTCAATTGTTTTACTTCAATGATAGGTTAGAATTTTGTGAATTTTTTTAAATGAAAGATCAAAAGGATAAACCATGCAGATTTATTTTCACAGCCACCTTTGCTCATATTTAATAAGGGTGCCAATAATTGTGGAGGTCACTGTATCATCGTGCATCCCAAACCTGTCCCGGAGTGTAAAATAAAAAGTAAGTTTGTAAGTTAAAGGGCCCCTAAAGATATTTAGTTGCTCACTTTCGTTTGGAACACCCCTAAAAAACACCCCTTCTGTCACATCCTGTCAGTTCCGGACTCCAATTCCCATCATCCTCCCTGCCGGTCACATGCACACACCCCTGTCCAATCACCAGTTGCCACATACACCTGCAGCACATTACATGGACTATAAAGCACACACACACACACACACCACCTGGTTGCTAGGTCTTGTTTTCCCAAGTGTTGCATTTCCAAGCGTTATATCTTGTCTACCTGTCCTGTGTTACCGTTCCTGCCTGTCTCCTGTTTGTTGACCCGTTGCTGCCTGTCCTGACCATTGCCTGCACCCTGACTACGATTCTGCCTGTTCCTTGTTGTTCCCGTTTGCTCCCGTTTGACCCTGCCTGTATGACAACACTCACTGTAAATAAAGCTTTGCATTTGGATCCCTACCTGAGTCCCGCCTTCGTTACAGAAGACCTAGCCAACCAAGATCCAGCAGCTTTTCTGAGCATGTCCAGCCTCAGCATGGACCCGGCATGGTGTCTCGTCAGCCTACGTCAAGGTAACAGTACTCTCGAGGCACATATCCAGAAATTTTTGGAGATTGCTAATTTATCTGATCTGCTGGACCACACCCTCATTGACTTCTTTACATATGGTTTAAACGAACCATTAAAGAACTGCTTGCTTACCAATGGTCCCCGAGGGTCGCTCACGGAATTTCTGGACTTTGCCCTGTTCACTGTCGGTTCACTTTTTACTGTGGATATCGCAGAGGAATGCGACACCACGGTGAATCACGTCATGGCGGCCGCTAAAGAGAACACTCACAAAATGGCGGCTACCACAACAACATCACATCACGTCTCCGCAGATCGCCCAGAGCAACGTCACGCCTTCGCTGATCGCCCAGAGCAACGTCACGCCTTCGCTGATCGCCCAGAGCAACGTCACGCCTTCGCTGATCGCCCAGAGCAACGTCACGCCGCCGCTGATCGCCCAGAGCAACGTCACGCCGCCGCTGATCGCCCAGAGCAACGTCACGTCGCCGCTGATCGCCCAGAGCAACGTCACGTCGCCGCTGATCGCCCAGAGCAACGTCACGTCGCCGCTGATCGCCCAGAGCAACGTCACGT
The DNA here is from genome assembly GCF_024489055.1 of Chanodichthys erythropterus. NCBI lineage: Eukaryota > Metazoa > Chordata > Actinopteri > Cypriniformes > Xenocyprididae > Chanodichthys > Chanodichthys erythropterus. Next base: position 29,586,714 of record NC_090224.1, on the reverse strand, counting down.
CGCCGCTGATCGCCCAGAGCAACGTCACGTCGCCGCTGATCGCCCAGAGCAACGTCACGTCGCCGCTGATCGCCCAGAGCAACGTCACGTCGCCGCTGATCGCCCAGAGCAACGTCACGTCGCCGCTGATCGCCCAGAGCAACGTCACGTCGCCGCTGATCGCCCAGAGCAACGCCACGTCGCTCTCAAGCTCGCCGGTTGCAACGCTCTCAAGCTCGCCGGACGCATCGCACTCAAGCTCTCAGGATGCATTGGAAAAGATGGCCGTTTTGCCAGTGCCCACGGGCAAGATGGCCGCCCCTACAGTGTCAGTGAACAAAGGGGTCGTTCCAGCCGTTGAGTCCGCTCCAGAGCCCGTTTCAGCCAGTGAATCCGTTCCGAGCCCGCTCCAGCCAGTAAGTCCCCTCCAGAATCCGCTCCAGCCAATGAGTCTGCTCCAGTCAGTGCGCTTCCTGTCAGTCCCGTCATGGCCAGAAGGACTGTGTTCGCGTTCTATGTTCTGGCTGTTTTGCGGGCCTGGAGAATGCACTCAGGCTTGTTTGACCATGGACCAGTCTGCCAGCCCGAGCCCGCTGCCGTCCCGGAGCTGTCCGCTCTCCCTGACACGGCCACGGAGGCCGTCACCGAGCTGCCCGCTCTGCCTGATACGGCCACAGAGCACCCTTGGTCGGCCCTGCCACCACCGCCCAGGCCATCTGCCCTGCTGGCGCCACCCAAGCTCCTTGCCCATGAACCCGCCAATGCCTCCGTTGATTTCCCAAAGAACTTTTTTGGGGGGGGCAGTATGGGTGGGTGGGGTGCTTGTGGGTGGGGACCCTGCTCGGCCACTGCCGTCATCGGCCTTTGAACTATTCTGGCCGTTTATGGACCCTGACCCGCCGTGGTTACCCAAGCCGCCCGACCTGCCGTGGTTACCCAGGCCGCCCGACCCGCCGTGGCCGCCCGAGTTCCTGGACCTGCATTGGGGACCCCGTTCCTGTCTGCATGCAGGTCTCCAATGCACCCACCCTCCCTCCCTAGCTGTTCCTTTTACGCCGCGAGGAAGCGCCTTCCGGGAGGGGGGCGTTATGTCATGATCACCGTCTGTTCCTGTCAGTTCCCGGACTACATCTCCCATCATCCTCTCTGCCACTCACCTGCACACACTTCACACTAATCACTAATCACAACACCCAGCTGCAGCTCATTACCAGGACTATAAAAGACTCTTACACACATCACCTCATTGCTAGGTCTTGTTTTCCCAGTGTAACATTTCCAAGCGTTTGTCCTGTTTATCCTGTCTGTGCCGATTCCTGTTTCTGATCCCTTTCTGGTTCTACTGTTCGGTGATTGGTAGCTGCCTGTCTTTTGACCACTGCCTGTTCTCTGACTACATTCCTGCCTGTCTCTGATGTTCCTGTTTGCCCCGTTTGACCATGCCTGTACGACCACGCTCAACATTTAATAAAGCTTTGCATATGGATCTCACTCTGAGTCCCGCCTTCGTTACACCTTCTCAAAGTCTCCTTCTTGAAGTGCCCTTCAAAGGCGCAAAAATGCCATTTGGAATTTGCCCAAAATGTGTGGGCGGCCTCCAGGAGAGGTTTGGGCATGACTAGTGCATCAGCTTTCTTGGAAGCAGTGATCATGGCTGTGTGTAAACATGCTGAGAGATGTCTATCTGGGCTTATTTTAGATTTCTGCGTGTCTTTATCCTGTGAAAATCACTTCCTCTGTTAGTTACCTTCAGTAACTGTACTGGACAGAATTCCTTGGAAGCTTAACACCCCCTGTCATGCTGTCTGCTTTCTGTTCAGACTGTGGAATATTAGTGAACTCTCTACATGATGGCACACAATAAGGAATGGTATGTGTAAAAATCATGTATAGCCTACACTCTCAGAAAAGCTCTCATTGGGGCGGTACCCTTTCAAAAGGCACTAAGATGTACACTTTATGTACTAATATGCTAATAAGTTACAAATTGTACCTTTTGAAAGGGTTATAAATGCAGTTATTTTTTGTGTTGTGGACTTTATGTAAACATTGTTATGTGAAATAGCTTATTCAGGACAGTGCTAAATAAAGGATCATGAAAATCAGGTTATCTTTCTTATTTTGTTAAAATTATTAACATTTTTGCATATTCTGCAAGGGGTATGTAAACTTTTGACCTTAGCTGTAAGTTCTACATTTACTAATACATTATTAAAATCAAAAGATGTATCTGTTAACATTAGTTCATACACTGTGAACTAACATGAACAATATTGAACAATTGATTTTTTTTTTTTATTAACTAAACATTAACAAAGGTTAATAAATGCTGTAAAATATATTTCTCATAATAAATTAAGGTTAACTAATTAATTAAATTATGTTAATAAATGAGACCTTATTGTAAAGTGTTCCCATTTAACAACACTTGAGAAAATTATTTTCAAGTTCCTTAGTATCTCACAGTTCAAGTATATCCAGGTCAAAGGAGTGACAACCTGTTCAGCAGAAATGCAGCTAATTTCATTGGTTAAGTTTACAGTGATGGGTAGGTTTAGGGATCAGTGTTAGGCAATCACTGTGATTGACATGACCAATAAAAACTTTCCACTGAACTGGTTTGTGGAAAATATCACGCACAACAGTACATTCTCTAAATTCAATCACAAATATGTTGTTGTGTCTTCTTTCTAAGGCTGCACCCTCCGGAAGTCGCATTTATCGGCCGCATACTTCATTGAGGTTGCCTCATTTTGGAAAAGTAACCATTATATTGCAAAGTAAGAAAGAACTTACAATGATTTGTGCCTCATGCAGAATAAATCAATTGTATAATGTTTACTTTTCTGAAATGAGACATCTTCGATGACATATGTTGCCAACAATTGTGACCTCCGGAGGACGCAGCCTTTGAAATAAGACAGCTTATGTGGGACAGCATTGGAGTACTAGTCGTGTTTGATTAGAAAAACATGCTGTTGGGGGTTTTCCAGGATCAGATTGGGAACTGCTAAGTGGGGGACCCCAGACAACATTCACACATTTTGCTCTTATCATTAGTTCTTTAAGGAATACTATCTGTCCTACTTCGTCTGACTGGGAAGGCCAAGTTTCTGAAAACCTGTGGTTGTTGATATGTAGGTGTAGGCAGTCATGTTGATGTTTTGGGTTTCAGAATTTCAGAGTGAGACCTCAAATGGTGTGCTTGTGTTATTCTGAGCTAAAAAGTTCAAGTAGTTTAATGCAAGGCTTCTGAGGGGACACAATCACATTATATGATGAACAGATTTAACTTAGTTCATTTATTTTATTCACATATAAGCATTGATCAGCAGCACCTAATCTTAGTGCACATTAAAATATGGTAAAAGGAAGCTCAAATGTTCTTGTTTGATGTGCAAGAACCAACGAGTTTTGTTCTTGCATATCACGTAATATTCACATACTTAAAGCTTGGCTTTATGTATGTGCATTGATCAGTGTTCATATATGAATAAACAGGTTACATGCTAGACTAAAATTTGCATCCTGTAATGACATTATTGCATATAGATGACTTTTTTTTTTTTTTCAAAATATTGCCTTGTTGCACGCCACTATTTGTTATTTTTGTGTCTTCTTGTCAATATGCATAGGTTAGTGTGGTGTCACATAGAGGCTCCCAGAATAGGCCCTCTTGTATCTGTGCTTTGCCTTGTCATGTGATCTGGCACTGGGCTGTGAGGGGCTGTTTGTTCATTGTTGTTCTCCAGCTGTGTCATTTAACCCCTATCCCTCTTTTTTTAGCCAAGTCTGAAAACAAGATTTAGTTTCTTATGTCTCCATGTCACATCATGCCTGCTTTTCGGAGCTTTAGGAGTCACTTCAACATGGTAAGTCTCATCAACACTTCATGGGTATGTTTTTAGAAAGTCAACCTAAACTTATAGTTATCTCTGCATGTAAAGAATGGATAGGTGAAATAGATGGAAACCACAGGAGCAGATTGAGTTTATCTCGCCATCACAAAATGTCACCCTCAACAAACCACTATAGGCAAACCAGATTTCAGAGAGGAAAGAGTATACCCTTCCACAGTGTTTGAAACCTTGGTCTTGTGAGCTAAAAGTAGTAAATTGATTTATGGCTCATTAACGTTGTAGCAGATTTAAAAGATGGGAATTTTGGAAATCCCCTACAGTATGATAGGAGAATGTTTTTTGGGTTTTTTTGGATTTGATTTAGATTGTGATCTGTTTTAATAACCTAACCAATGCTGTAGGCAAGCATTAATGATTCAGGGTAGCTACAGGCTGTATGACCATGCATAAATTTATGTTTGTTATGGGTTATGTTATTGCCTATGTTATTGGTTAAAACATAAGTTTATGACTTTAGCCATGACACCAAGACAAGTCATGATTATAGCTGTATAGCCTTAATCACTGACATGTTACTGTAAGGTCTGAATTATTAACTGAAGCTTGAAGCAAAGCTTTGCATTGCCATAATAAATGATTACAGCATAAATGTTAACATTATTTGTCTTTTCCCTGCCTAATACACAGAGACAACTAAACAATGTTTTAAAGTATTATTTTCAGTGATCCTTTTCAGTGAACAAAAAAATACTCAGTTTGAGTGTGTCATTGTTGCAGTCATTCATCTTAAAAGCTGAGGGGTGTAATTTCTGTGATGATAGTGGCGTGAAATGGGAATTTCTAAAAACAAAGGTTGTTTTCAGACAAATTTCCTGAACAGTCCCCTAGTCTGCCATTGGCTTAATAGACAGATACTGTAGTCCTGCCTCAGAATGGCTCTGTTTGGCTGGTCTGGCTGTTTAAACAAACAGAACTGTGTTTTAATAGCATGACAGAGCCACAGTGTTTATGCTTTCTGTTTGCACTTCTCAATTAAGCTGGGATAGGACAAAGTATTTTAATAAAAAAAATAAATAAATAAATAAAAAATGATACACTTCACCTTTAAGGTGGCTAAGGATGATGGCTTTTTGTGATAACCTACAGTACTTGGGGGATAGTTCACCCAAAAATGAAAATTCTGTCATCACTCACACTCATGTCTTTCCAAATCCATAAGACTTTTGGGTAACACTTTATTTTACAGTGCCGTAGTTACACGTTACTACATGTACTTACTATAGTAATAACAGTAAATTATGCATAATTACAAGTAACTAACCCTAAACCAAACCCTAACCCTAACTGTAACTCTATAGTAAGTACATGTAGCTAATTAATAGTACTCAGTACTTATTTGAGTAATTACAATGTATCTACAGCACTGTAAAATAAAGTGTAAACGACTTTTGTTCATCTTTGAATCATGTAAGATATTTTTAATAAAATGTGAGAGGAGGGACGAGTTCATTTACCCAAAACTTTGACTTTGGAAAATTCAGAATGTCAAGGTGAATGTAATCAAGTGCTTTATTCCATGTCTTCTGTAGAGACACGATCATTTTATACGATGAACAGATTTATTTATACTTGAAGTATGGTAGAGCTTCCATTTACCATATTTGACATGCTCTATGTATGTGTTTTTCAGTGTTTATGAATAAAATCCTCTGTTTATCATACAAAGTGATTGTGTCTCTTAATAATAACCTCTATTCATATACATTACTTTTACAATGTATTTCCAGAGCGTAAAAGTTTTAAGTGAATGGACTTTTTAAGTGAAAAGTTTTGAGTGGAGGGACAGAAAACATCTTCAATTGTGTTTTGAAGTCTTATGGATGTCAAACAACATGAGGATGAGTGACTGATGACAGAATTTTCATTTTTGGGTGAACTATCCCTTTTAAGCCAGGGTGTTAACAAACCATTGACTGGGTGTAATCTTCCAAAACAGTTACATAATAGGTAAACTACTTGGCCAAAGGTATGTAGACACCTCCTAATTAACAGATTTCACTATTTCACATACATCTATTACTTACAGGTGTATAAAATCAAGTATACAGCCATGCAATCTCTTTATGATGTACCTTTTTGCTCCTGTGAAAGTCATGCAAGCATGTGTTGTCTTGCAAGACACAAAACTAGACAAATCCTAATTATCAGTACACTTTCCAAAATGGCTTAAATGCAGCATATACTTCATATACATTTGTATTCTGTATGTGTGCATCACACAACGTATGGAAATAAACAAGATTTAAATTGGATGAGAAAAAAGGAAAGTATGTCTGAAAATACAAATTTACCTCCTCTGGCAAAACTAATCCATTTGGAATAGGACTACAGTTTAGTTTTGTTGACCATTTCAATTTCTCTCCCTGACCCTTACAATTAAACAAGCTGATTTTACCACTGCACCTTCAGTACATATCATTGTTGTATGTTACTGAGCTCATGATTGTGGTGTCAAAAAATTTTAATGATCATAATTTAAGTAAATGGTCTGGATAGACTGGAAATATTTTTGCTAGTTAGAGCATGAAGACATGAAGAAATTATTCCAAGTATTTTAAGAATTGTGGTATGATGTTTTACTTTGATGTTTACTTTGAAGATTGATGTTGACGTTTGTGGATTATCATTTTTATGTTAGACATTATACAATACTATAGTATTAAAGTGGGGTAATAGGCTTTGGTTTCAACATGTAGAGGTTAGATCACAGCTGTGTGCTGATCCAAGCAAAGCTTTTGACCCTCAGTGTCAGACAGTAGAAGGAAATGATGAATGGAGACTGGAAAGCATCATAGCATTTATTGTGCTTGTGGAGGAGGAAAATGTTTCAAGAGGTTCTTAGATGCTGTGGCTGTTTTTTTTTTTTTTTTTTTTTTTTATTGGCTGGACTGCAGATGAATAGTTCTGAGTAATGTGTACATATATGTGAAGCCATATAATAGATGAGCAAGCTTAGTCCCACAGAAGTAAATAAGAGAAATTAAGTGTCTTTTTTAAAATTTAATCTTTCTCCTATCCCAATTTAATATTTAGAGACATCTATTACTAAACCATTTGTAGGTTAATTTCTTTTAACATTGTAAATGCTGTGGATCTATGGTACCATAGAGCATTGCTGTGATGGTTTGAGCAGTCAAACCAAAATTACCTCACTTAGTGTCATGAGTTTAGGACAGTACTAAAGTGTACCCTGTCAAATGAGGAGGTGCATTCTGAAGGAATGTTGTATTTTATGGACTGATAGATGAAAAGAAAGTTGAATTTATTAATATTCACAGACGACAACATACAGTATGAGCACTTCTTTTTCACCAAACGAACACCTTGCCAGTATACACACACCTGTGAGCGCATATCATTTGAATTTTATATTACAAGTTGCAATGTTTCCTGGTAACCATAAACAATGAACAATTACACTTTTCATTGGCACATTGCAATGCAAAAAACTAATGGTGATCCGTCAGCTTTGATATTCCTCATAATGACTGACTATTTAAATGTTAGCAATATCTACATTTTTCTCCATATTGTGTTCCAAAAACACAAAACAAAAAAAACCTTTTTGATTATACTAAGATTAAACAAGTGGACTTTAGTTCAAACCAATCAAGCCAGTATTCCTTCACTTCCATATGGCTCAAATCTCTTTTGGCAGTTGTGACATAAATACATATGCTGACTGTTGACCAGTGCTGCACAGGTCAAACAAATGACCACATGAAAGGATAAATGACAAGGGTGTTCTGGTTGGCAGGATCATTTGTTTCTAAGGAAATGGTAACTGGGTGTGGGATCCTAATGTTCCTTTAGTTTTATGGCCTGTCCTGAACCAAAGGAAATGGATTTATTTTCATAGGTCCATCATAGGCCTAAGTGTGCTTTTGGTGCAGTTATTGCTTGCATTTTACTATGAAACAACTTTCTATATATTTGCTTTAATTCCTTAACAAATGACAAAGTGAAGAAAAAAATGAATATAATGTCAACATAGTGTATCTGAGTCCTAGACAGTCCTAAGAAAACTATTAGAGAGTTTAGGAGCCAGGTAGGAAAGGATCTACCTCCTTTTGTGGATTTTGAAATTACTATTAACAGATGAGAATTTTGCAACTGTAGTAGTTGCGGAGCTGGGCCATTCAAGGCTTTGTAAGTAATTTGCAAAATTTTAAAACTGGACAATGTGGTAGCCAATGTAGAGATGATAATATTGGGCTGATTCTAGTTAGGATGTTTCTTGATTCTTCTTGAACCAGCCAGAGCTTATTTATAGAGCCATCAGGACATTCACCCGGTAGCACATTACAATAATCTAGTCTGGAGGTTATGAATGCATTAATAAAGTTTAGCATTGTTTTTGAGATGAAAGAAGGCCTTTCTATGAACATTAGCAATGTGACCATTAAAAGACAGCTCAAGCGTAACACCCAAGGGCCGGGTCCACGAAAATCTTCTTAAGAAAGAAGTTAAGAAAATTCTTAAGATAAATTCTAAGACGTTTGTAAGAATGTTACTAAGTGCAATTCTTGGAAAGTTCTCAAATATTTTCTTAAGAACATCTACATTTTTTTCTCAAGAAGAAAATTAAAGGCTTTGTCATTTGATTAAAGGTGGGCATTACTGAACTTCATAAGACTCGTCGAATGAAAAAACACCTCAAAGCCTGTCTTTTTGCACTGCCTGCAGATTAATCATAATAAGTGCACAGACTATTTTTGGAACAATTGGCTTGATAGGAGTTAATCACTCCTTAAAAAAAAAATTCCCATTTATTTGCGTCTTTCTTGCTTTCTCTCTAGAATGAATGCGTCTTGTATCTTTGTGCTGCCTCGCTAGTTGCGTCTTGTATCTTTGTGCTGCCTCGCTAGTTCTAGCTATAGTGAACACATCGTACATATATGCATTCTTTCTAGTGATTTTCCTGATTGATGTGTCATTACTTGTAAACATTCCTGTTACTAGTAATATGTATTACATGTAGTGTTTTGTTGTAATGCTTAATATTTGAAACAACCCAATAAATTCATTAAATATCTTATCTTTGGGATTTAAGACAGGTTATCCTAACTTATAACTAAGTTATTTGATGATTAAGTTACATTATGATGATTTTTAACATTTTAACTTTTTAGAACATTCTTAAGTAAAAGGTTTTTTGGAACAAAAAAAAATTTCTTTTTTTTTAAGTAAGAAAATAAGAAGAAAATAAGCAGTTAAGAAAAAACTAATTAAGAATATTTCATGAATCTGGCCCCAGGTTCTTAAAGGGTTAGTTCATCCAAAAATGAAAATTATGTCATTAATGACTCACCCTCATGTCGTTCCAAACCCGTAAGACCTCCGTTCATCTTCGGAACACAGTTTAAGATATTTTAGTGACGTCAGCTGGATAAAGTCGTAGTGTTTGTTATTTTTGGACCAAAATGTATTTTTGATGCTTCAACATATGCTAACTAACCCACTGGTGTCACATGGACTACTTTGATGATGTTTTTGTTTCCTTTCTGGACATGGACATTATACCGTACATACATTTTCAATGGAGGGACAGAAAGCTCTCGGACTAAATCTAAAATATCTTAAACTGTGTTCCGAATATGAACGGAGGTCTTACAAGTTTGGAACGACATGAGGGTGAGTCATTAGTGACATAATTTTCATTTTTGGGTGAACTAACCCTTTAACTGCAAAGAATGACAATAGTAAAACCATGAGATACATATTATATTCTAGCATCTTTTGTGTAGTGGCATTTGGTCCTATGGTTAAAAACTCCATTGAAGAGCCTCTTTGGGTCATGTAGAAATAAAAAGCTGGGTGTTGTTAGAATATCAATGATAATGATAATGTTCCCCAAGGGAAGAACAATGGAAAAAATCAGGGGGCCTTACCTAACTTGTTTGTGCTGACATCTCCTCATTTACACAAAATCATAGGAGGATCTAAACCATGCCCACAAATGCCAATGTGATTCTCAAGCCTATCCTACAGAATGTTGTTGTCTATCTATGGTATCAAAGGCAGTGTTAAGATCTAACAATCAAAGGATGATATAGCTGCGATCAGATGATACGAGTAAGTCATTTGTAACTCTAACAAGTGCAGTCTCTGTAGTGTGGTGGGGCCTAAATCGTGACTTAAATTCTGCATAGATATAATTTCTCTGCAGATATGAACATAGTTCATGTGAAGACAATTTGTTCTAACATTTATGATATAAATGGCAGATTTGAGATTGGCCTATAATAAGTTAACTGTGATTTCTTCTGAGGAGTTTTATTATTGCCAACCTGAAACATTTTGAAAGAAAGCAAAGAGTTAATGTTGAGAAGAGGTTCTGATTACAGGAAATGCCATTTTCAGTAACTTAGTGGTTAAAGGATCTAACATTCACATTGTTGGCTTTGAAGATTGGATAAGTCTTGTTACTTCCTGTTATATGACATTGAAAGATTTAAATTGCTCATAGTGAGAGGATGGAGATAGAAGTTTCTTTCTGATGGCCTCAGAAATTCATACATTCATACTGCTATGCTGTGAAGGGAATATCAGGATCTCTCATAGGTTTGTTTTTTCTCAGTCCGGCTCCTGTACTGAATTTATATATATATATATATATATATATATATATATATATATATATATATATATATATATATATATATATATATATATAAATTAATATACTGAATTAATATTCAGTATATATATATATATATATATATATATATATATATAATATACTGAAACCTAACATTGCAGCTTTCACAACCCATCTGTAGTTAGAGACACTATTCTTCCAGGCACCCCAACCTCTAAATTCGTACTCCTCCACCTGCACTCCATTTTACCATGGTGTGAGGCATTTGTTTTTTTTAATTAATTGAATAATGACCGACAAATCCAGTAACAGATTCCCAATCAAAGAGATTCATCTGATGACTGAAATCAGAGCAGTATATTTGTCTGACAAATGTAGTCAGGATCCCAGTCAGGGTGACAGTATTAAACAGGATTTCAAAGGATCAATTAACACAAAATACCAATCAATGAAACACCATGGACATGCTTCGGTCGACTGGCCATCAACAGGAATTAGACCGTTTTTGCTTCAAACATACAATTGGCAACTGTTTTTTGTTTTATTTTGGCCAAACTGCATTGCAATCACCAAAAACAAAAATTACAAATACAGAATTACAATCCAACATTTAACATTAAAATATAATATTAACAAGTAACTAAAACTATGGTAACACTTTACAATAACAGTACATGAATAACCATGAACTAATACCTGAATTAATAGTTACTTCAACATGAACTCATGATTAGTTAAGATATGAACTAATGAAGAGTGATCCTTAACTACGACAGGAGTCATAGGGATTCATGCATGAAAACAGAAGCCTTAACTATGCGTTAATACATGTTTGATAATTAATGCATTAATTAACATTTAGGGTAAACTAAATCAAACAGTCTCTATAAGAAGGAATAATACATATTTGGACTTTGAAATAAATTTAAACAATTATTGTCAGAATTTAAACTACTGACATCAGCAGCTTCATTATAAACATCACTGAAAGGCACAGGATTAGTTTGCCATTATTTTCACTTATCCTCCTTATCAAACATATAAAATACTAAATACACTATTTATCTTAAAAGGTCTTAATCTGTTTTGTGATATTCTTTCCTATCAAACAAAACTACTGTGACTTACATCAGTTCCTGAGGAATCGGTTCCCAAAAAAATAACCAAACAGGAAACATGAACTAAGGTAAGGGAGCGTTTGCTGGTATCAGATTCAGAAGATCACTCTCCATCCAGACGCAGGCCGTGATCATACTGTACCTCCATTCTCTGACTTTTTGAAAAGTCACACAACATCACTTAACTGGGCTGAATACTGTTAGTACATGTGTGTTTGATAGTAAGTTAATGATAATCATGAGCTGAATTTGGTAAGTAGTTAACAGTGAATTAATTATGATTGTGCCCCCTCAAGTAAAGTCATGACATAAGTATACATTAACCAACCATTAGTTGATGTTAGTATATGCTTAGTTAATAATGATTGTGCCCCCTCAAGTAAAGTCATGACATAAGTATACATTAACCAACCATTAGTTGATGTTAGTATATGCTTAGTTAATAATTAGTTAATTATGATTGTGCCCCCTCAAGTAAAGTCATGACATGATGCACATATCACACATCATTAACTAATATATGAATAAATACTATAGAGTGCCATCCTTATTCCTTTACATCCTAAACAGTTTCTGTTTCTGTACAAAAAAACTAAAATAAAAAGTATTTGTATTTTATTTTTATTTATATAATTAAACATATATGGACTTGAAAGCAAGCCATAAACATACCTGTAAAGACACAAATAAGGCACATTTACATGTAAAATAGCACGCGACCACAAGCTAATGCTAATCAAAGCATATACATTTAAATGACAAAAATACAAATACAGTTAATAACTGCACATAACCTCCTGAAAATCCCAATAAAACATACATGTAAATATGTCTTTAATTATTAATTCGGCTTACCAAAGCAGTCAACATTTACTGGTTTAAAATGCCAGCAACACAACAAACGCGGCAAGAGAACACCTAACGTGCGCCACTAATGAGTGTCCCGCCAGAAACAAACCCTACATACTTTAGTTCCGGGAATAAACTATGACTATATATCTATGACTAAATATAAATGAACTGTAAAAATCAGAAAACAGTTTAGATCAAATTAAATTTATTAGTGGTAGTTAGTCTATTTTCCACATTTGATTAGACAGATCTATGTAATTAATGGCTAAATAATCATGTGCCATTGCAATTATTTGTCACAAAGCTGCAGATGGCAGATTATGATATTACAGTGTAAATTATGACAGTATTAAATCACGTTTAATTCAAATTCAGAGTACTTCTTGTTTACTCTTATGGAGGCTGATTTATTTAGTTTACCCCTAAATGTTAATTAATGCATTAATTATCAAACATGTATTAATGCGTAGTTAAGGCTGCTGTTTTCATGCATGAATCCTTATGACTCCTGTCGTAGTTAAGGATAATTTTTCATTAGTTCATGATAAGTTCATATCTTATCTAATCATGAGTTCATGTGGAAGTAACTATTAATTTAGGCATTAGTTCATGGTTATTAATGTACTGTTATTGTAAAGTGTTACCAAAACTATAATTACTTATGATGTGCTAGATGATTATACAATCTAATCGCTATAGGGACAAATGATTTATTATACCTTTCTGTTCTAATTCTCTGTTGTAAAATTCTGCCAGTTGACCTGTTACTTCTCACAAATTTATAATATAGAGGGTGAGTAGGGTCATTAAGAATTTGGTCAGTCTTTTTTGAAATAAGCTCATTATACAACTGAGCTGCCGACACCTGGTCAATTCCAATGATTCCACTGGCCATCTTAATCATGCGCTGCAGTTTCCTTTGGTCCTTAACATGCATATTGCCAAACACACAGATGAGGCCAAAGGACAGAACACTCTGAAGTAGACTTTTATAAAACATTTCAAGAATGTGCTTTTCTAATCCAAAATTATGTAATTTCCTAAGGAAGTACATCCGCTGGTGCAGTTTCTTAGTTTTGTTCAGTGCACATTCATTAAAAGTTAATTTAGAATCAATTTCAACTCCTAAGTATTTATACATTGAGACCCTCTCCACTAATTCACCATTGATGTTAGAGGGGGGAATTATCATACTTTTTTTGCTAAAATTTATAACCATCTCTTTTGTTTTCTTCACATTGATTTCCAGAAAATTTTCAGAACACCACTGAGTGAAACCCTGCAATTCTCTCTGAAAACCACACACAGAAGAAATGTCCGACTTTAAAAAACCAACCAATGCTGTGTCGTCAGCATATTTAAAATAAGTGTGAGATGGAGAGGAAGCTTGACAATTATTAGTATATAATGTATAGGATAGGCGACAGAACACACCCTTGTGGTGCCCTGCATTAATCATTTTTGAGGACTTTGAGGAATTAAATCTGACTTTCTGACTGCGATCTGTCAAGAAGTCATAGATCCATAAAATCATTTGGGGATTTACTCCCAAGTGCAGTAATTTTCTCACCAACAAGTGGGGTTGGATCGTATTAAAAGCACTACTGAAATCAATGAACACAATCTTGACCCGGCTCTGAGCATGTTTAAGGTGCTCATGAATGCTGTTAATCAAAGATAGCAGTGCATCCTCAACACCTCTCTCTGCACGATATGCAAATTGATTAGGGTCTAAAAGGGGTGAAAACTCTTGAAGAAGTTGTTTTAAAATTATTTTTTCAAAACATTTCATAACTGCAGAGGTAAGGGCAACAGGACGCAGGTCATTAAATTCCTTAGGTCTATTGTTTTTAGGCACGGGCACAATTAGAGATTGTTTCCATAAGCTGGGAATAACGCCTGTATCTAATGACCGCTGAAACAACCTATGGAAAGGCTTTGCCAACTGATCAGCACACACCTTTAGTGTCCTGCAGCTGATACCATCAGGTCCACAAGCTTTACGGGGATTTACACGTCTAAAATAAAAATTGACCTCGTCCATGGGGATCTCAATATCTGTACCCTTCATGTCTCTTATTTCTGTAATGATCTCATTCTGTTCAGCTTTAAAAATCATATATATCAAATCATATATATGTTCATTTGCCATATTAAAATTATTCTCTGCTACCATTGAATGCTTCTTGGGCTTATATTCTGTAATAGATTGGACTCCCTGCCAAGCTCTCCTGACATCACCTTTAAAGAAGTTTTCTAGATTTAGTTTATATGCTGCTTTACAATCATTTATTTTACTTTTAATCTTTTTCTGCACTATCTTTTTCTCTTCTCTACTTCCTCCTGATTTAAACACACGCTTTTTCTCATTAAAAAGTTGCTTTAACTCTGGAGTAACCCAGGGCTTATTATTAGAAAACATCTTAACAGTCTTTCGGGGGATGATTGTATCCTCACAGAATTGTACATACCCCGATATCGCGAATGCCGCATCATTGACATTATCAGTCACTACATTCCAATCTGTGTACTCCAGGCAATCCTGAAGTGCCTCAATAGCAGCAGTGGTCCAGCATTTAACCTTCACCTTTTTTGATTTCTCACGTCGAAAGCGGGACACATATATTGGTGTATATAACTGATATATATATATATATATATATATATATATATATATATATATATATATATATATATATATATATATATATATATATATCAGTATATCATATATCAGTTTAATCATATTATGGTCTGAATTCCCCAAACCGGGCAGGGCCTTAGAGTAGAATGCATCTTGGATGTTTCCATAACAAAGGTCGAGGCAAGCTTTATTGCGCGTTGAACAGGTGACATATTGTTGGTAACTAGGTAAAAGTTCCTTCAAACTGCATGAATTAAAGTCACCTAACAAAAAATTGGCTGCGTCGGGAGCCTCTTCCTACGCTTTAGTTACAAGTTCATGAATCGTAGTAGCAGCCACCAATGTATCGGCGGAGGGCGCAATATACACAACAAACAGTCTGATTTGGTGTATTTCCCTTGGCAAATGATAAGGCCTTAAGGAAAGCGCTAAAAGTTCAATGTCCTTCGTACAGATCTGATGCTTCATCGTAATATGGCCACTTTGGCCAGGGTTACAGTATGTATTATTGACAAACACGCACACACCTCCACCTTTCCTTTTCCCGGAGTTCTGGTTGCGACCCATCCTCACCAGCATGTAGCCCTCTAGTTCGACCGATGAATCAGAGCCTGTCTCAGTGAGCCAGCTTTCTGTCAGGCAGATAAGGCAGGATTGCCGGTATTCGGTAAGGTACTGAGTGCAGGCCAGCAGCTCGTCTGCCTTATTCCTTAGGCTTTGGACATTGCCGAACATAACAGTTGGAAGTGGTTATCTGTAGGGCTGTCTTTTCACTCGTTCCCGGATTCCTCCTTTCCTGCCACGTTTCCTTGCTTTGACGTTGTTACCTCTGACACATTCCGGTGGTAACAACGATGTATCATAGGGATGAAATCGCATTGCAGGGGATTTAAAATTTAGCAGGAAGTCTCGTGTGTAGGTGATTCCCGCTCCCTGGTCACTATGCATGTAGTGATTGTAACCGGCCGCATAAGTGATCAAAATCACCAGCAAGATAACTAAATTCAGCTTCATTCTGAGCCCTGAACATTCATCTATCTAAGTAAAAAGACTTACTTTGACCGCCGATATTAATGAATTGTAAAACAATTTAACAAAACAAACAAACACAGCTAAGGACGCGCAAAGAGACCGTGTCGCCGCTCGCGCATGCGCCAGGCTTATTAAAAAGTTCCTCTCGCCTTCTAACTAGCCTGGTTTCTCCCAAGGTTTTTTTCTCCATTTTTGACACCTGTTTGCCACCTGACATCACCTGTTGGAGTTTGGGTTACTTGCCGCTGTCGCCTTTGGCTTGCTTATTTGGGGACACTTGACATTTGATATTCAAAAGTGTTTTGATCTGCCTGCATTGACACCATTGTATGTGAACTGAACTGAGCTGGATGATGACATCACTGTTTACTCCAGTGCTGATATAGATAAATTAACTAAATTAATAACTATTGTTTCTTACATCGGAATGAATCAATACTGAATTTATTTAAGATGGATACTGACACCATTTTCTGCTGTGCAGCCAAAATTATATAGACCAGTTATCACTGTAAAGCTGCTATGACACAATCTGCATTGTAAAAAGCGCTATATAAATAAAGGTGACTTGACGTGACTTGACTTCTAAATGCAGCTCTGCTTTGTGTAGAGAGGTAACTGAGGATATGCTATATTGTTGCTATATTGTTGTCCACAAGCACCACCTGTCAGAGAGTGAATCTGCATGAGATGTTCACATCTTATTTTTCTTTGATTTACAGGAGTGAGGCCTCAGTGCCATGCCAGAGAAATCCCATAGCACAGTCTATGACGTCCCAATGGGTGAAGGTAAGACACCACCTCTCCTCTGTGTAGAAATTTTGGAGTAAAACTTCTCACAGCCAGAGCAAACATTTAATTCATTACTCATCACAATTCAACTTGTACACAATGTACTTTTGCATAAGATCATCATCATTTTTTAATATTTTTGCAGTACAGAAGGCAAATATCATATATAGTTTATCATGAACTTCTTTCCAATTAATATTTTTTTGTTGTTTAGAAGATGTTAACTTTTGACCATCATGTTTCAGTGAATTCTATCGAATATTAAATTCAGTCCAAATCATTTACCATACATTGATAGAGTTGCACCAGTTGGCTGGTTAGAATGGTTCAATTATCCCCTTCTGGTAGATGCTGTAACACAATAAAACAGATTTTCGAGCACTGAAATGACTAGAGTCATCATCTCATATGAGTGTACATCATTCGTTGATGTGTTAGACACTTTTAAAGGGGTGATGAACTGAGAAATCACATTTTCCTTGAGCTTTTGACATATAAAAGGTCATCATACTATAAGAATATGCTGTAAGTTTTAGAGCTGAAAACTTCATTGTTAGTCCAATAAAAGCTTTTATTGACACCAGACCCAGCAAACGACAGGATTTTCAAAGTGGGGATCTTAGACGTCAAAGGGCAGCAAGCACTGCCTCGCAGAAGAAGATCAGCGCCTATTTCATCACTGCCTGTTTAGCCCCGCCCACCGATTCGTGCATGACATGCAATAGAATACGTAGCCTGAAGCCCTATTTGGACGGGATTAGTTTTACGTGGGGAGGTGGAGTAAAGTAATTTTACCTCAGGATGTCTGTAATATTAATTGGCCAATTCGCACGGGACAAGACATCTCAGTAAAACTAGCAGAAGTGGGAGGGGTAACTCGATTTACGCACCGCCGTCACCTCCCTGTTGTCATGTGGGTATACGTTGCTTCCTGATACAATGTGCGAAAACACATATAATCTAAATATATAAACTATAAATAACAGTTAGGTCCAATTTATTAATTAAATTCTGATTGGATTATGATGGTAATAGGCACTTGGCTAAAGATAAAATTAGTTTTGTGCCTCTGACAATTGCTTTGATCTTCTTTTTGCTCTGAATGGTATATAGAAAATACTTGAGGATTGCCACAGACTTGTCCCACCACCTACAACACAAATGAATGTTTCTTCAAGTGCTTCCATGCTTGAAAAATGCACAGAAAACTACTTTTAATCAGGAAATGACAGAATTTTACCATACATATTTACAGCGGGTCTATTCGAACGGGATTAGTATTACCTGAGGTAATTTTTCCGGAACTTTTTACAGAAGGTAAAAGTCGCCGTAATCTTTATTGACATTGTCCGTAATGATTACCAAGATGGCACATTCGGACGGGACTAAAATCACTGAGAAGCTCTGGTAATAATTACTTTACCCCCACCTCCCCATGTAAAACTAATCCTGTCTGAATAGGGCTTAAGTAACATAGGCCTATGTGGTGCTAAACCAGATCGAGCTACCAAGCAATAAACATGCCGTTGAGGATTACAAAATATTGTGCAGTGCCTGGACTTGACAGTAATGTAACATGTAAGTAACTGTGTTAATTCTAATGCCTGATCTGATATGTAATGATTCATGTACAGTCAGATGTTGTTTGTCTGTGTGTCAGTAAATCAAACCCATGACTAAACGTCAACTTGCATTGTTTCTCTTAGTAAGATGAAAAAAATCTGTTACTTAACGGTGATTAAATTATATAAAGAAAGCAATCAAAGAAAGCTCCCTTTGCAATCGTTGGAGCAGCGCGCGCTGAAGCTGTCAATCAAACAGCGCGAGTTTATCAGTGACTGGCGCGTAAAACGTACTCTGTTACGAACGTAACCTCAGTTCCCTGAGATATTGAACGAGTACTGCGTATGGGGAAAAGCTCCTTTTTTCCTTGATACTGAAGCCTTTTTCAATAATGCAGTGTAACTGCACGGCCATTGGTTCAAACTGGAAAACTTTTTGAACCAATGACAGTGCGGTGGAGCTGCGTGAGCCTATGGCAAGTCTGGCTATATAAGCAAGCATTTCGCCATAGGATTTCAGGTCAATCGACTGAATCGATGACACTAAGTCGTACAGCCCCGTGGCACGGCAGTAAATGCAGTACGTTCGTAACCGAGTATTTTCCCTTTCGATACTTCACTCAGACTGTGTATGGGGAATGAATACAATTCCGCCTTGCCATGGAAGGGAACGACTGAACCTATCTTGGACACCAGAGGGGTCCAGAGGATAAGTAAGGAGGCCGAAGCCGTCGAACCCTCATGTTACAAATGCTAAGAAGGGAGCTGGCTCTCTTCAGTAAATGAGCATGACTGACAGGGCTACTGGAGGATGTCAAATCATACTGACCCGGGCGTGTGTAACGCTGGAACGTCTAAGTTATAGAACCTGACAAAAGTGGACGGCAAAGACCAACTGGCCACCTCACAGATGTCTTTGATAGAGACACCACTAGACCAGGCCTACAAGGAAGCCATACCTCTAGTGGAGTGGGCTTGTACTCTTATGGAGCAATTGAAATGGTGGCCGAGAGAGCTCAACGCGCTGCAAATAAAAATAAAACACATGCAAATAGAAAAAACACCAGCAAATAAAGAAAACCTCTTCATCAGTTTGACAACACATGCCCTGCAAAAGTCCACAACACGTAAAAATAGACAAACACACTGCAAAAGTCCACAACACATACAAATAGTGAAACGCGCTGCAAAAGTCTACAACACATACAAATAGAGAAACGTGCAGCAAAATTCCACAACATTTACAAATAGTGAAATGCGCTGCAAAAGTCCACAACACTTACAAATAGACAAACGCGCTGCAAACGTCCTCAACACTTACAAATAGACAAACGCGCTGCAAAAGTCCACAACACTTACAAATAGACAAACGCGCTGCAAAAGTCCACAACACTTACAAATAGACAAACGCGCTGCAAAAGTCCACAACACTTACAAATAGACAAACGCGCTGCAAAAATAGCACATACCAGGCCCAGCGATCTCAAGCCCTTCTGCGATGATCTGAATGATGATGAGGAAGATGATGATGATTAGGCTACTTTTAGAATTAAATTAATAATTTAATTTGCCCCACAATAATTTATAGCACATCACGCATAACTGACGCGCTATAAGATTAGCTAACTCCTCATTTTTAAAAAACTACTTGTAACACCTACATCTCTTCTCATTTTTTTTTTAATACGTATGGGCCACAAGAGAAATATTAAGAAATAAATTAAGGTTAGTGTTATCAGATTATGTTGAAGTAGAGCTCATCACTTTTGTTTTTAGTTTCTCTTTCTGCAGTGAATAATTGACTGGGATATGAGACATAAAATCAAGTAAATTATTTAAAGGTGCCATCGAATGGAAAATTGAATTTACCTTGGCATAGTTAATACATGGAGTTCAGTACATGGAAATGACATACAGTGAGTCCCAAACACCATTGTTTCCTCCTTCTTATATAAATCTCATTTGTTTAAAAGGGGGGCAGGGAGCGTGAGGATTTAAAGGGGCCGCATGCTTAATCGGTGCATATTTAATGATGCTTCAAAATAGGCAGTTAAAAAAAAATATTAAAAAAAATCTATGGGGTATTTTGAGCTGAAACTTCACATACACATTCAGGGGACACCTTAGACTTATATTACATCTTGTAAAAACTGCTTCTAGGGCACCTTTAAAAATATACATTATTTATTATTAATAATTTATTAATAATATTTTTAAGGCAAAAATAATATCCCACAAATCGTTTGTCCTGGCGCCAGGACTGGCACAGACAACAACGAAAATGTTATAGGGAACCAAATGACGTACCTGGCTGGGATTGTTCAATGTACTCATGGTGTGCACCTGAAAAGTGAGTTTTTTTGTTTATACTTTTGTTTGTTAACATTCTGATTGTATTTGCATTATGAGCAGGCCTATTTGCAGCGCATTTCTCTATTTGTATGTGTTGTGGACTTTTGCAGCGCGTTTCACTATTTGTAAGTGTTGTGGACTTTTGCAGCGTGTGCCAGTGCACAAAGGCATCCAGTTGAAAGCCCGCCATGGTGGTTTATTTAGGACATCACTGTTATGCTGTCTGATCGGACCAAGACGTGGTGTCCCTTCAGGACCATCAGAAAGGTGTGAAGGGCTCAACACACTGCTAGCCTCTCCAGGCTGTTGATGTGTAGATGGCTTTCTGGCTATCAGATTGAATATGTATCATGAGTCTCACCTAAGTCAGGGGAGAACATCATGTCAGTTCAACTGAGAGTCAGAATAAGCTCGCTCTCATGCTCTCGTAATGAGAGCACTCGACGAACGCAGTTTGCGGGGGTGGACCCTAGCATCCTCTGGTACGGTGACATGATGAATTCCAGGCAGCTCACTGCCATCTAGAGCGAACACAGGGGTAGGATCCTCTAACTTGAGAACAGGAATGTTTCTCTCCTGGGCCCAATCCTCATCCATGAAGTTACCCTCCGATCTCAAATCAATGAAGGCTTGACAGGAAGCAACGGCACCAGCCCAAAGGAGGGTGACAGGAAGAGTGGTGACAGTCCTAGCAGGAGGGGAGTCTGAAGTAGCGCTCGACAGTATTCCCCGATCTACTGGCGAGCGCTTCCTTTTAACGGACCTGAACGGCCGCAGTACGTGCATGGCTGTGCAAAACACAGAGCTGGCCCTCGACAGGGGCAGTCTGAACTCCCGCCACCTGCACGGGTTTAGGAAACAGTGCAGCTTTGAACGGCATCTCAGCAGCAGGAGGAGGAGTCAATGGTTCAGATGGCACATCGCAGGCACGGCGCCGTAGGTCAGATAGCTTGTCCAGTCTGATCGCTAATCCCACCAGCTGATCAAATGCTGCGGGGACTTCACGAGCATTGATCTCATACTTGAGATCGGGGTTCAATCCTTCCAGGAAACGAGCAGTCAGGGCCGGTTCATTCCACTCGCATGTTGCAGAAAGAGTGGAGAATTCGATGGCGTAGTCAAGAACGGAACGTTTCCCCTGGCTCAGCACAGCAAGCAGACGAGAAGCTTCTTGTCCAAAAACGGATTGATCAAAGACCTTGATCATCTCCTCCTTGAAGGCGATGAAAGTCTGACAACTAGCAGCCTCCGCCTCCCAGACAGCCATAGCCCAGTCTCGCGCCCTTCCAGTCAAAAGAGAAATAACAAAAGCAATCCTGGCGCGGTCAGCCACGTAAGTAGAGGGCTGAAGAAAAAACAACAACTTCACGCTGGGTCAAAAAGGCTCGGCATTTGGTTGGCTCACTCGAATGCTCGTGGCAGAGAAAATTGAAACGGTGATTCAAGTCCGTCATCTGGGCAGCGAGACTCTCCACTGTGTGTCAAGCTGCAGAGAGCTCTTGCTCATGTCTGCCCAACAAAATTCCCTGCCATCTGACGGCTGAACAGACGGATGCCAAATTTGCCGGGTCCATAGTGGTCGGGTAATTCTGTTATGCGACTGCAGAAGACCCAGAGGCAAAAGGGAAAGTTCACTGTCCCACACAAAAAACAGTACACAAACAGACTGCCAGGCGTCGAATAATAGCACGCTGCAAACGGAGAACAAGAGGAGAAGTGTCAGTTCATCTCCTGAAGGAAGCCCCAGTTAAACTATGGCTCGGTGGTCGATCTGGAGTGTCTCAGGGGACTGATGGAGAACACCAAGGCCGGTGGATGGATGAAACCAGGCCTGCAGAAAGAAGTCTCTGATAGACGGAACACGAATTCAGTTACTGGAATTGTCACTGGGACTGGGACCGGGACTCAAACTGATAACACACACAAGGAGAGAAATAACAAGAGCAAAGAGCAACTGCGGTAGCACGCCATACTAACAGTATCCAAGTGCACACACATTGTTTAATTAAATATTAACTAAATTAATAACTAGTGATTTTTACAAAGGAAAGAATCAGTACTGAACTTAAGCTGGACAATGACACCATTTTCTCCTAGAGCTGCTGTGCAGCCAAAATTGTTTGCCAGTTATCACTGTAATGCTGCTTTGACACAATCTGCATTGTAAAAAGCTATATAAATAAAGGTGACTTGACTTGACTTATTGAACAAATACACACATACACACACCGTGAACACACGCCCGGAGCAGTGGGCAGCCATTTTTTGTTGCGGCATGGCCAATCCTAAAAACAAAAATCGGGCCACCCCACTCAATCCCCCCCCCCATTCGCTGAGCCCATTTGATTGTTTTTGACACGCAATCTGAATCATGATTTGATACACTGATTCATTTGTGCTCTGATGCTTCCTGAAGCAGTGTTTTGAAATTGGCCATCACTAAATAAGTCATTATTTTGTTTTTTTTGGGCGCACCAAAAATATTCTCGTCTCTTTTTAATATTAATATTGAACTACTGTACTCACATGAACCGATTTAAATATGTTTTTAGTACCTTTATGGATCTTGAGAGAGGAAGTGTCATTGCTCCATATGGAGGCCTCACGGAGCCATCGGATTTCAACTAAAATATCTTAATTTATGTTCCGAAGATTAACGAAGGTCTTACGGGTGTGGAACGGCATGAGGGCAAGTAATAAATGACAGAATTTTAATTTTTGGGTGAACTAACCCTTTAAATATTTTACATCAAAAATTAACAGCAACGAACATTCCTTTATTGAGGATTTCCTTCTCCAACAGCGTTTTAGCACACCACTTTAATCGTACTAAAGTGTTTGTGTTAGGATTGCTTTGAAACGGACAAAACTTACAAGTAAGCCTGTATATATTTCACCATGTTATTTCAAATTAATTTTGTAGCTTTAGTCTCACCAGGTCATCCCAAAGAGTTTAAAGGGATAGTTCACCCAAAAATGAAAATTCTGTCATTAATTACTCGCCCTCATGTCGTTCCACACCCATAAGACCTTTGTTCATCTTCAGAACACAAATTAAGATATTTTTGATGAAATCCAATGGCTCAGTGAGGCCTGCATTGAAAGCAAGTTAAAGGATTAGTTCACTTTCAAATAAAATTTTCCTGATAATTTACTCACCCCAGTGTCATCCAAGATGTTCATGTCTTTCTTTCTTCAGTCAAAAAGAAATTAAGTTTTTTGATGAAAACATTCCAGGATTATTCTCCTTATAGTGGACTTCAATGGCATCCAAACGGTTGAAGGTCAAAATTACAGTTTCAGTGCAGCTTCAAAGGGCTTTAAATGATACCAGACGAGGAATCTTTTCCTGCTTAAAAAATACAAATAAATAAATAAGGGTCTTATCTAGCGAAATGATCGGTCATTTTCAAAAAAATGTAAATGTATATGCTCTATATCAGGGATGGGCAACTTCGATGGTGACGAGGGCCAACATTTTTTCTCCTTGATACCAGGGGGCCAGATTACTCATCCACACTCACACCTTTAAACCGTCTTAATCAATTTACTTTTTATTAAGGGAAATGAATGTATAATTAATGTAATTTGTTTTTAAAGATTTTATGAACTGTAATACAAGTGGGAAACTTTGTTTTCAGTTGACAAGCAATTTTAACTTCTTTATTAACAATATTAACATCTCAATGGCATTTTCTGTAAATTTGCAACAAACACATGTACAGTCTGTTTTGATTACAAGCCTAGAGAACATTTTCAATTCAACCTCATTAAAGTGTTTATTTTAAAATAGTTGTTCCATATAGCATTATCATAATCCACATCCACATTTTACCATGAAAATACTATTTTAAAAAATGGACATAAGAACATAATTAAGTGCATGCATTCCTGTCATTCATTTGGTAAATGGATTTTGTTGACTGTGCATTTTATCTTTTACAAGCGCAACTCTGACGTCACATGTGTATGTGTATCTTTCATACTTCTCGTTAGCCGCTTTTCCGCTGTGGGGTCAAACCTTTCTCTTTGCTTTACTTTACCGTTCCATTCCTTTTTCCACTGTGGGGTGATAACGGAGCTCTTCAATCGTTGCCTTGGTAACGCAATAGTTTACACACGAAATGCGATGTAAATAGTGACTGCGTTATGGAGGACATTATCAGTTTCTTTTAATTGTATGATTAATTTGTGTTCACGTTGCTCAAATATCATGTTTAGTAAGCTATGGAGAAAACTGGCAGCCAGGCAACAGTCAGGTGACCGATCCTGAGTGGCGACGTCACTGGCATTCTAGCAGTAGCCTACTGTGGTTTGAAATTGTGCTGTGTTGTAATTTTACCAGGCTCAAGTAAAAATACAACTGGAACCATTCCTTACCATTCTTAGAACCGCTCGGCCCAAGCTAATTTTTGCTCATTTTAGTACACTAACATTAGCACATATTCACATCCTAGATCCTACGCTGTAATATGGGGATCGCCTAGAAATGGCGACCTCTCCTGGTTTGATTTAGTAGTAACATCATAAGCTAAACGCAATCTTTCCATTACTTACTTTTCAAATGTTTTAAAATTGATCACCCGACCCGAGTGGTTCAGCGTGGGCCGCCAGTTTCCCATCCCTGCTCTATATGGAACGAACGGAGCGCCATTTCCATTTTTTCTGTAAGTAGAATAGGGAAGGCATAGGACATACAGCGTAAGCTTTTTGAAGAATACGAAAGTGTGGTTTTGGCGGAACAACTTGAAAGGCGATCATTTGTTTATATAAAGCATATACATTTAAAAATTTTTTTCGAAAATGACCGATCATTTCTCTAGATAAGATCCTTATTCCTCATCTGGTATCGTTTAAAGCCCTTTGAAGCTGCACTGAAACTGCACTTTTGACCTTCAACCATTTGCCATTGAAGTCCACTATAAGCAGGGGCGTAGTTTGTGGGGGGGATGGGGGGGAGGTCACCCCCCCAATATTCAAATGCTTCAGTTACAACCCCCCCAATATTTCAACATGAAAATCACAGCAGATCAAATGAAAAATATGTAGAATTCATTTATTTTGTAACAATAATTTCGTTTGTATTCAAATATGAGTTTGTCATAATAAATTAGACAAAAATATTCTCCCCCTCCATTGAACCGATTGGTAACGCCCAACCAACGCGCCTCGCTCTTTCACCAAAACAACGCGAGTGGAGCTGTACTGTTTGAATGAGACAGCGCGGGTAGCACCAAAAATGAAGAGAACCGCTGCCCAGCCAACTATATTAAACCGCTGGTCCGTTAAAAAGAATAAAGCATGTACTGAGAAGGAGGTATGAGAATGTTTTGTAATACACTCATATTTTAGCTAGCTAATCCATTACAATGTAGCCATAACTATCAGTGTAACTGTAACCAGTTACCAAAACAGCCGTCTGTTTTGTTTGTTCATTTTTCAATAGTGTCTGTAATGATCAATGACAAAAATATTCACATCGGTGTTTGTTTTCTTCCTAAATTAATCTGACTTTTGAACGAATTGGCTGAATGAACGATTTAAGTGACTCACTCACTCAATAAAAAAGCGAATCGCTGCCGCCTACTGGCGGTTTCAATATTTAACATAATTTCTTTCTTTTTAGAATCACCGTTCCCTTTCAGTCGGTCACGTTCGACGTACGTCAGTAGTGACCGACGAATTGGGATATCGCTAGAGAGCCCCTATCAGCTTCGAGAGAACTAAAACAAGCCAATGGAATTGGCGTGCGATATTTGCATAATGCGCACCTCCCCTAACAGGTGGATATAAAAAGGGGGGCAGATGCAATCGCACTCTGTCTTTCGCTTCGTAGCCTACCTGGTGTCCTGCGGCTGTTTGAACTTCAAGCCTCTGAAGAAGTTTCGGCGCTTGTGTTGGTGTGACGACGCCTGCAGCGAGGTCGCGAGTTGGAGTGAGCCGGGTGGAAACATCCACTGTTTTCCCAGCGTTCCGCTGTAATTCCACTGGTTGGTCTGCGATTTGGTCTGGTTCCTCCTGTGTTTTTCTAAACACGTCGTGACGCTCCCTGTGTGTCTCGACACAAAAGAGCTGAAGTTTCCCCTTCTAAAAGAGCTTCACAGACAGACACTGCGTCTTTTTCAAGATGTCATTCTGTCTGTGCGTTTCTGGAGGCGGTCGTTTCCTATTCTCTCTGACGGCCACGATCACTTTCTCTCATGTCTGCTTAGTGTGCTGAGACTGTGTTTGTGGGTGGTCATATTTTCTTATGGAAATATGTCCACGTCGGCGCGTTGTTTGCTCGCCTTTCTCGTAAGGGCTTGAGCGCTCAGCGCGCCGTGTGCCGTCGAATTGCCGGCTGACAGCGCGCGTTGCCACGGCAACCCTGCGCGCTGTCTGGCGCTCTAGATGCACGGTCGAGACTCGGCTGCCTTTTAATGAGGTGGAGTCCCCTCACTTATTCCCCGATCTAGTTATTTTTCTGAATCAGAAAAGTGCTACTTTGGTTAATAAGCCTGGGTGACCAGAGGATCACAGTGGGGCAATACCCGCCGACTCATTCTCCGTGGGCCCCCCACTCCTCTAGTGCATCGCAAACATGTTGTGACTATGTTCGTGGGTGGATCATGTTTAGATACATGGCCACGTCGGTGCCCAGGGTGCCGTGTGTCGTCCAGTTGGGCGGCCACGTTCACTGTCCAACATGGCTGGTAGCTTCTGCATGTGTTGCTGGTCCTCCTTAAAATAAATATGGAGGACCTAACATCTTAGTCAGGGCTCCAGCAGAGGATCAGATGTCGACTGCTACATTGGAGAGAGTATTGTTGGGCTCTGAACATGAAGATGAGGCTGAGCGTCCCACGGTTGTGGCGTGCTCATGCCGAATCGGATTCAGACTTGGCAACCATGCTTTCCCGGGCCCCTGGGGGTGTCGTGCGACGCGTACTCGCCTTGCCGCGCCCCTGGCTTAGCCCGGATGTGCATGAAAAAACTTGGCAGTTTGTGGCCTTTTTTGGCGTTAATATGGAACGCCAAGAGGGTCATAATCTGCACTACAAGTTTTTTCTCTCACTACCCCCTAGGGTGGGGTGGCAGTGCTACGGGCACACCACCTCTGCCCTGCATGAGTCTTGGCCCCTGGCAAGTCTGCAGTAGGTCAAAGCACTCATTGCATGTGGGTAGTTCTGAGTCGGGGTTGAGCTACGCAGGATGCAAATCAAAGCGCAGGCCCCTGGCCAGACAATGTCCACCATGGTGGTCCAGAAACACCCCTGGCGAGTCTTGCAGCCTGTTGGGTCTTTGGGTCAGCTGGGACAAGAGCAAACTCGCCCCCGGGCAGAGGATCTCTTTTCTCAGTCTCGAGCTAGACTCGGTCGCCTGGATTGTGCGCCTCTCTGAGGAGCGCGTCCAGTCGGTGTTGAACTGCCTGAGTTCGCTCAAGCGCAGGATGGCGGCCCCACTGAAAGACTTCAGAGGCTCCTGGGGCATGTGGCATCTGCAGCCGCGTTTCGCCGCTCAGGTTGCTCCATATGAGGCCGCTTCAACACCGGCTCCGCGACTGGGTCCCGAGATGGCCATGGCAGCGCAGCACGCTCAGTGTCCTCGTGACACAGAGCTGCCGCCCTACCCTCATCCGGTGGTCGGACCCTTTGTTCCTGCGGGCGGGAGTACCCCTTG